>NC_056748.1:424055166-424307666 GCF_019279795.1 Protopterus annectens
AGCACTTACGTCTTACACAGTCTTACCCTCACCCATTGAAAGTAATGGGTGAATGTTTGCTTTTGGCTGGGTTAATTAATGCAGCTGTCAGTAAAGATTCAAACTGCTGAATGACTTACTTACCACAGGTATTTTTGGGAGAGAGCACATAGCTAATTATCATATGCTGCACCCCCAAAATGCCTCTTTAGCAGTTGTGGCAGACCTGGGAAACAGCCCACCTTAGTGCTACACCTCTCTGAGGTAAGGACAGTGGTAGTGCTGTCCAAGAATTGGAAATGACTGCTGTCAGTAGTCAAAAGGGCTTACCACTAGTGGGTAGTAAGTTTTCTGAATCCTGGAACAAAACTGTGACAATAGAGAAAGCAGCTGTTAGAAATAATATCATGTGTTAATAGTCTTAAATAAAGATGTTGAAAATCAGAAATTTGATGTATTCAAAAACCTTATCTAATGATTAAATACAAGTACTTGATTAGCATAAACTGTGTAAAAGCTTGCTGAAAAGTAAGGCTTTTACAAAGTTTAGGTTAAGCACTTAGCTTACAATTTCTGGTGGTACATGAGAGGTAATTATTGATGCAAGGATGTCTGAATGAGCCAACATCAGAGGTTGATGGCCATGTTCCTGAGGGGGAAGTGCTTAAAAGAAGTTTCCACAGTGTGATGGCCCTGTGAGCCTGTGCTCACAGAGAATAAATAAGCAGCAACAGGGAATCATCAGATTACTAGGGTCTCAATGTCAGTGATGGGGAACTGACAAAAAAGATCCAGCATTAAGGGCCCAGCATAAAACAAACACATTCAGAGGCCTAAAAGAATTAACAAAGATATAGGATGCCCTGTAGAATTCAGTATGATTGTGGAGTCTGTGTGATAGACCTTCACAAAGATTAATGAGTCTTTAATCTTACAAGGGGTTAAAACATTCAAGTACTCTCTAACAAAATCAGGGTACACTCCCAGCAGAACTAATGGACTTGAGAATGGGTAAATGGAATTATGGACCCCTGCAGTATTACATCATGAGACATACAGTGGGTTTAGAGAGACATAATGGGCATAGCAAGATTACCTGAATCAGAAAGGTCAGGAGGCACACGGCAGATTAACAAATTCAGGGACGGCAGCCAAATCATAGGAGTCATTGTACTTACTGTTAGGATTGCAGAACTCAGATGTCTCTTTCCGGTTAATAGATTCAGGGGTACACAACAGTACTGAGAGAAAAAAAAGCTTTTTAAGAACATCCCTTCTAGGAGGCCCAAGTCAAAATAACCAAACTTGGGGTTACCAGCAGTCTAGAACTGAAGGCGTCATGGAACTTGGTGTAGGAATAATGACAGTAAGGGTATTCTAGCAGCACGAGAGTCAAGGAATTTGAAGCAAATTTCATAAAACATCGAATCCACTTTTGTGAATTGTCACAAGAAAAAAAAATAAAGGAACTGGATTTGGTGTGTATTATTGTACAAGGGATGCATTTGAATCTCAAAGTGACTGTATCAATATTAGCTAGATTTCTTTGTCACATTTCATCCATTGTTTACTGTGTGAATTGTTAGTTACAGAAACAGAGAAATATTTTAGTGGTGCTATTCAAATAGTTCTGGGTGAACGCCTTCTTGAAAAATGGCACCCTCAATGACTGTAAGTTTTATTACTGCCTAAAACTGATTATATTTGCTATGTTTACCTTAATGCAGGTCACAGCAGGGGGCAGTCTGTGCTTAATTTCCAAAGTGCATGTCATAAACGTCTTCAGCAGTCATGTGCAAATGTAGAAATCTCTGCAGTGTTTTACATAAACCTTGCTTGTCTTAGAACTGAAACATGCTCAGTTTTGTGTTAAATGCATTCAGATTTCTTCCAGTAGGTATGTATTGTAGGAAATGGCTGTGGCGTAAAATAACCCAGAATGACTGCGATGAATTTGGAATACATATGCTTTCTTTTTCTCTCTCTTTCTTAATCCGTTAGCAGTGCTTTTTAAGAGCAGTCTTAAAAATCTTAAGAGTCATAAAGCCTAGTTTCCCATCAATAAATGAAGGTTTGTGTGTGTGTGTGTGTGTGTGTGTGTGTGTGTGTGTGTGTGTGTGTGTGTGTGTGTGTGTGTGTGTGTGCGCGTTGTGGGGGTATGGTTTGTTGGTATATCAGATTATTGAATGAGGTCATTCCGTTATTCTGTCAGCCAATTAAATATTCTTCCTCAGATGGCAAGTTGTTACATACATGCCTAGTATAATTCCTATCCATCTTAGTTCACTTTGCTTAACATAAAGTGACACCTGTTTGGTAATGCATGTCATTCAAAGCTGAAATGTTTTTATTATTCTTTTATCTGCCAGAGGCCAGTGCAATTTGCTGAGAGCAAAGTGTGACCAAACAATGCTGATGCCTGACTAACTTCATGTGTCCCCCCACCACTGTGAACTGGTCAGGCAAACAGCCTCTGAGTTTCATCTTTACGTTGACCCCATTTTGAGAGAAGCTGCATTATAAGGCCACTTCACGTGAAAGACTATTAGATCCAGGTCACTGCCTTTGGGCTGCTGTGTTTTGTGGCATAGCCTAAAAAATGCAGACTTCTTTAACTGCATATGCTAATGTATTCAAATCATTTGAATTTCAGATTGAATAATAGTGGGATTTATTGGAGGTTGTCTGTGACTTACGAGTTTCCCAGTTCTGCATAATTCATTTTCTGGCAGTAATTTGAGGGATGCTGCCTTTGTTAACTCTCCTTGCTACAGGGGAAAAAACACAGGGGCTAATTTTTTTTAATGAAAATATGAACTGTTTACCCTTCTGGCACCAATAGCCAAAGGAATAACTTCATATTATTCCATCTTGCATCACGTTTCAACTGCAGTTTGGGCTGTGGCTATCTTTATGCGCTACCTCTGTACCTCCAGGCATGTGACCTTTTATACATTGAAAATATTCTTTTGAATAAATAAATTTAAACTTACTGCCTATAATGTATTGCCATGGGAGCACAAGACAGAAATATATAGCATCATATTGTTCATAAACAGGTCCTTCCTTGTTAACAGTTTATAATTTAAACATTTTGCTATGACAGATTCCTGAAGAAAGTAATATTTCTTCATTAATGTAAACTAGTCCATGTCTGTGAAAGTTCATTTAAAAATATGAATGGAAAAAGTCTTATTTGTTTATGGTATCACTAACCACATTTTCTTGTTATCAAATACCCAGTTAGCTTTAGTAATGGCTTTGTCGTGAAAATAACACCGATAGAGAGTAATATGCCTGATACGTATGTGTTATATGTTTTGTTTACTGATTTAAAATATTATGAAGTAATGTGTGACTAGAGGAAATTAGTTGAAAGAGTCAATGAATGCTGCTTTTGATTTGTCAGAAGAGCAATTTCTGCAGACCTCTGCAGGTCTGAAGTACAAATTTCAAATTCTAGTGCATCTTCCTAATTAATGTCTGTTTTTAATAAGAACACCGTCATTTAGGCAAAGTAAGAAGCTCAACAGTAGAAGAGAAACTTGTCATTTTTATTCCTCTTATGCTGTGCAAACATTAGTATCTTTAACTGGTTATTCCTTATTGAAAAATAACTACAAAATTCTCGCTCCAAAATAATCAAAGTAGGAAGAAGTAATGCAGCAAGCTTGTTTAGTAGGGTGAGTGACTAGGAACAGACTTTGGCAAAGGATTAGTCTGCCAGACGAATGCAGCATAGCACTAAAGTTCAGACTCAGGCTTCTAGGTTGTGAGATGTTTCCCTGCAGTACAAACTGGTTGGAGAGACACATGGCTGAAGTACAGTTATGCTGCAGAGGTTTGTGACTGTGGAAAATTCACTGTGAGAAGCTTGCAGCACCATGACCTGAGATGGAAGGGGGAAACAATGGCCATGCCCTCCCCAGGACCCTAAAGACATCACACAGTATGGCAGGCTTCTGCAGCAGGATACCCAATGGATATGTGAGTGTCAGAGAAAATGCAGTGCCCATTGGGCACTGCCTTTAATAATGTGCCAGTGGAAGTGATTGGTATTGTAGTTAGTGTACATTACATGCATGTTTAACTAACAGCACAGAGAAAATCCTGTACATTGCTGTAGTCACACATTCTCCACTGTGTGTTTTAAGGGATGCTCCCTAAACACAATGGCTCTCCTACAAGGAGTAACAGGCAGTCCACTGAGCAGTCAATTCCTTGTGGGCATCTATTAAATATTGTTCTTACTGCAGCATAGTAAAAAGTGTAGTAAGATGTACATTACAGCATCCTAGAAACACTTTTACCCACTGGTGCCAGGCCTCCATATGTTTGTTCAACTGTACAAGATTCAGGTCAAACAGGTCCTCCTTGCACTTGGTTATTGCAGCAAGCTTCTCTATGCCCAATATGAATTTGCTTCAGCCATGTGTCTCTACAGCAGGATTGTGTTTCTACCATGTCTACCCAATCAAAGGTCCCAATAGGGAAATGCCTTGCAGCCTATAAATCCAGATCCTCAACGTTTAGTTTACTGATCATATCATTTTGTAAAGAAATATTGTCCACCGATGTTTGCCCAATATACGTAGGGTTTTCAAGGCATTTTAATATTAAACTTAGATGGCAGTTAAGAAAAAAGATAAAGACAAAATAGCCTTAAAATGTGGTATATTTTCTCCTGTGTTGTGATAGTAGCTTTCAGAAAGTTCACTATATTCAAGTCCTGGTTTGCCATATCATTTGTTAGAGTAGCTAAGGGCTTTTGTAATATCTAGACACTTAACAGATAGAAAAGACATGTAAATAAAACATTGGAGTTGTGTTTTATAATTAAAATTTGTGGTATAAAATTATAGACAAAGTCAAAGGTCAGGATTCTTAATCTTTAATCTCATGCACTAAGATGTTTGTGTCTGGCGTTAAGATACAAAATGGGTAATTCTAATCTAGACCCATGGTGCCTGTGCCAGTGTCAGTACTATCTGACCCTTGTACCATCTTGTGTAATGTGGGAGCTTATCAATGAAAGGCTCACGCAAAGGTGGCAGAGCATATAGTACAGTGGACAGCCATACTCCAAAATATCTTGCGGAGTGTGGGCAGTACAGCTGAGCCTCCACAGCAGAATGTTGAAGATGCCATTAATACAGGATAGGATATTTGGGAGTGCTGACAATCACTGTCATATCATAAACACTATGGTATCAAAGAGGGCATTTGCTTCATTTCTCCTGTAACTCTGTCCCAAGAAAAGTGGCAGGGTTGACCAAGCATGCTATTAAGTCATGATGCACAGTATATTTCACAACCCTGTAAATTTTGCAAATGAGCTGCATATGCAACCTTTGCATTGCAACATGAAAGCTCTTGTCTGGGACTCTGGTGAGTTAGTTGCAGTTATTATCCTAGGTCCCAAAGCCACCAGTTGTGGGGGAAGGGCAGATCACATTATAGATGGCTTGCTATTCATCTTTGTGAAGAGGGTTGAGGACTTCATATGACCTATGGATCCCTTGGTGCAGAAAATGAGTAAGCTTTTGCTGCTTTCATTTCTTTAGCTTTGGACAAAAGGTATTGCTTTTGAAGCACAATGGTCAGATTTGTCTGATCTGAAACTTTTGTTTTGGCAAAAAAAAAAAAGACTATATATTTGTGCAGGCTGGAAGTAGTTGTGTAGTCTGAAAGTATTCATTTACTGGTCTTTTATCCCTCCAAGAATGTAGATATTAATGACAAGTCAAAACACTGCCATACTTTGTGAGTACCCTGAGGTCAACTACTTTATTACTACTTCAGTCTTGTTAATGGCCCCAGAAGTTGATGGTGCTTATGCTGTACATAGAGCATAATTTCCTAAGAGGATGCTCTCATCTGCCATATTATACTTAGGAGTGTTTAAATGTTTCACTTACTCAGGTTCCATTTTGTAAATCATGAGTCAGAGAAATTTGTATAGATCCTTGATTCTGTGGACAAAGATTTTCTAAAAAATATATTCTCCTTATAACTTCCTGCATCCTTGGTTGAGCTGAATGGGGCCCAAGCTATAGTAGACTAGCAAGGTGTATGTTTGCTCCACTGGGGACATGGCTTTGGGAATGAACCTGGAGCACAGGTACAGTCAGAAAAAAAAAAGGGAGGAAACATGAGGCAGCCTGTGGACTCCTTTCATCTCTCTTGTTGACAGGGCTTATGGAAGTTTCTACCCTATCAGTAACTCCCTGAGGATTTAAGTAAATTGATCGCTTTTGTAGTGGCATTAGGTGAAGTGAGCATGATACAGTGCCCACATCACTATGGTTGCAGTGCACATGTAGTGGGCAACTGTTGTAGAGGAAATGGTTCTCCCTTTCAAAATGGTGGGTGCTCCAAGGGTCTCACCACAGGCAGGAATAAGCCTGCATAAGATGTGAAAAAGTGATGAAGATGAGCATTCAAAAGGTTGAGGATGATGGACAAAAAAGCCAGAAAATCTACAGTGGGAAGCACCATGTGTGAGTGGTCATTCTAAAAAACACAAAAATAACTCTTTGACTAGGACAGTCTCCTGTTCATCAGGCATATCTGTGATGGCTGATGATCTGTTGACGATTTCTGTAAGGGAGATGTCACAGCAGTAGATAGATTCCTGAAGCCCATGGAAGGCAATAAATCTGGTCCCCCTATGCCTTGTCATTCTTTTGTACATTGCTGTTTCCATCTCATCTCTGTCTGTCCACAGCTCTCCACAATCTACCATGACTTTCTCTTCCTTCAAGAAGACCAAAAGTATTCATTCATTAATACAGCTACTTGTTCCCTCTCCTTTTTTATCCTTCTCTCATCTTTATTCAGCCTAGCAACATTTGTTTCTCCATTCCTTCTTTATGAAATATATCTAAACATGTTTTGTGATCTTTCAGGAGTCCTTCTGCCACTTCTATTTTGACTTTTACCATTGCTGTTTTCTGCTTACATACTTGTATTCTGCCTGCTACACTTCCCGTGTTCCTCTCTTCCACCTCTTGTATGTCTTTTCTTTACCCAATCAATAGTCTCACATTCTATTGCAGCTTTGTTGATATTCTCCTATGTTTTTTTTCATTTATCCCTTCCTTATGCCATTTTCTTATAGCCTTGAATTCTCCAACTCTTTTTCACTCGCATGGAACATCTACTCACTCAATTCACTTCCAGTTACGTAATTCATCTTTAAATAATTTTTTAGTTCATCATAATCTGTTCCTCTGAAGTCCCAGATGGTTGCCTTTTTCCTAGTATCTTATCCTCTGACCTTAAACCAGACAGCAGTGTAATTACTTCTGGTTGATGGAGCTTTTGCCTTCATGTTATCAGTCATGCCTCACTTTGGTTAGAACCACATCCAGAATTTTGTTATTTCTAGTACATTTCCCTAGTATACAGGGGTAAATCAACAACTGAACTAATGACTTAGCTAATTTTGGTATTTGAATTCCTTTATGTATGAGATTGTTGAAATTGATCAGCCTTAGAATTACTTATGCATTTATTTGTTTATGTTTGTTTGTTTACTGCTGTTGGACCCTGATCAGTACTGACCAATTTCAGGCTAGGTGAAATACAAAACATTTCACAAACAAAAAGGCAGAAAATGTAAGCAGTAACAAAGGAATTCAGATTAGTTACATAGACAAATTGCGTATGTACATTATGGTACCCAAGCAGAGTGCAATTTGCAATATCTGCATTAGTTTCTAAAGTGGGTCAGTCTTCATTCATTTTGTGAAGGTGCAGTGAAAAGAAAAGGAGTGTGTGTGTTAGCCAATATAGCCTGTGCTGAAGCTGGAATATCTGATTTGGATGAAGAGGTGATTTGAGTTGCATTCTAAATCTGCAGGAGGTGTTTATTTGGACCTCGGAAGTGAAGTAAATAAATTCTTTCCTTAACCACAAGACTGAGAGGTCTCAAAATTAGTAAACAAATAAGTAGGGCTGTGCAGACCATAGGGACTTTGCCCCCCTGCAGAAATTATTTTTTTTTGTGTTTGTGAATGAAGTCCACATTTGCTGGTATCAGCTTTACTTCTGCAACGTTTGCCAGTGTGATCGTACTTCAGTTAATTACTATATGAATCGCAGTCCTCAGCAGCTGTATGGACACCTTATTTTCCAAAATGCCAGTTGGCTGCCATTCCGTCTCCATAATAGAACATAAGATCTCCCACTCCATTACTAACAGGTTGAAATTCCCATGAGTGTGACTTTCTTGCTCACCCTACCCTGCTCCTTTTGATCTTTCCTCATTCTTTGCCTTACGCTTCTTTTGATGTGCTGGGTGGTGATACCCCAGTATATCAGTCTGCCAGCACTACCCACTCTTATTACCCCTACCTCAGCCATAAGGACATTTAAGCTGATTCTCTCAGGTTCTTCACCCACTTTACAGGGGTCATATTCCTCCTGCTCCTCCTAGACTCGCATATGATACTCTGTTTTATAAAGGTCAATGTCCCCTCCCCTCCATCCATTCCCATTCCATTATTCCTGAACATCCTGCATCCTAGCACAACATCCTGCATCCCTCAGTTATATCCCTGGTCCATGTGTCTGTAATACCAGCAGTGTCCACTCTCCATCCTGCAACACGGCCTGTACCTCTTTCCTGATCTTTCTTCCCACACACCTCACACCGCATAGTACTACTGTCCAGTCCAGACATACTAAGACTCACTGTTATTTATTTTTATATGTTCCATGTCACTTTTAACCCCATACCTAGCACCTGACAGTTTTGTTTGTTTGCTAGCTAGCCTTGTAGGATGTCTGGTCCACAGCCCATTTTCAGACAGAACTCATGTACAGAGGGCAGAGCCATAGATGACTCATCTAGCACCCTGTGTTGCTCCCCAGTCCCCAATCTACCAGCCCTCAACTTTAAGCTGAAGAGCAAAAATAAAAAATAAAATAAAAAAACACAATGGTGTAGCAAACCACGTGCTGCATTATAGTAAGCAGCTTGCTACAATGTGTACTATACAGCTAGCTCTTCAGTAAGTAGTAGAACATTATCAGATTTCACTTCCATACTAGCTTTGATATGCTCAGTACCTGAAAGCGCATATTACATTTCTCCTGTCACAATAAATCATCATTTACAGATTGGGTGTATACATACTTAAAATGCACATACAAAAGCTGTTTAAATTATGAACAAGCATGACTCCAAAAAAGATAAGTGCCTTTTGCTCACCTATATGATGCAACCCCTCCCCCATCCCAAACTTTATACATGTCCTTCCTTAGATCACTGTTGCAGTATTCTAAACTGTTTGGTTATCTCACCAGATAACCTGGATGTCCAACTGGGTTACTAAAGCCTTAACTTTCCATAGAGCTGTGCATTCAGCATATGACCTAAGCCTGTGGGCATAAGGGTACATAAGTAGATGTATGAGCATAAAACTTCAGACTGTCTTGCCACCAGTCCAAACACAGCTCCTGCTTCCATTGGTCTATCTTACACATGGTTGTTGGTACAGAAAAGCTTTCTAATCTTCTACCTGCTGCAAATGCCCTTCCATCCAGTAAAGAGAGCACAGCAATGGATAGACTGGGAAAAAATTATACACCACTTCCTCCCTAGACTTTAGAGCGCTGAATTATTGTACCCAAATGACAAAATACTTGCTGTCTATCTTGGGCAATTTAAACAAAGTTTTAGCTACAATGTATGGACCAGCCAGCAGGCAACAAGCCATTCTGTGATTACTCCGGCCTCACAAGTGGCGAAGCATAGCCTCAAATACAGCTATGATGCAGTGGAAGCCTCCTCCAGAGCAGCTGCCACAGATTGTTTTTATTAGAAAATATGCATGCCTGTGCTATTAATCCCTCCCTGAGAACATCAAAACCAAACTTCTTGATTCTCCCTTGAATGGGGACCTACTCTTTGACCCTGATGCATCTAGTGTATTTAAAATCTTACAAAAACAGGGAAAAATGATGAAGGACTGCAGACAAATTTTCCTTTCTTCGGTACCCAGATACCAGAGAAACTACCCTGCTAAGCTCACTTCTTATGTCCACAGGGAGCCCGTACCCTCTCATAAGACCAAGAAAATATCAAGGAAAGGATTCAATGACAAACCAGAATGGGATTCTAAATCTGGGAGGCCTCCCTTTTCAGACAATTCAGCCTAACTACCCTCTGTTCTCCCCTTGCCCACTCAGTCCCAATCTAACCCCAGTCCAAAAGTCTCACCTACTCTATTGGAAAGTAGAAACTCATTAACACAGTCCTCTCCATTATTCACCTTGGTTACAGAAAGTCACTCCTTTCAAGGGCATCTCTTCCACATTACAACCAGATAAACTTACTCTCTTCCAGCATCCAAACTTTACTCAGACAAGGCATAGAACCTGTGCCACAACAGTTTATGGGAAAAGGGTTCTATTCAAGGTGTTTCCTTTTTCCAAGAAATGAAGGAGAATGAAGACCTATACTGGATCTGTCAACTCTCAACTCTTCTCAAGGTCCCACCTCTCAATATATTGTCCCCCCAGTATCTTCTACCCTTTATTCTTCTGCAAGCTTTTCTGGTGTCCTTAGACCTAAAGGACAGCTACCTCCATATTCTGATACAGTCTTCTTCCATGAAATTCCTGATATTTTCAGCTTAATCATTGCACTTTCAGTTCTTTGCATTGCCTTTTGGACTTTCAACTGTGTCCCCAGGGTCTTCAAAAATTGTCTAGCTCCAGTCATTTCTTTCTGCAGGACTCAGGGATTTCAAATATTCCTTTACTTGGATGATCTGATGATACGGAACCCTCTCAACTTCACCATGTCCCTACTCCAAAATCTAGGGTTCGTGATCAACTTCAAGAAATTCACTCTGGAGCCAACATAAAACCTAGTCTTCTTGTGCTACAAACCAGACACCAAACTCAGGCAGGCTTTCCTGCCTCAGGACAAGGTATGAAGCCTCTTCAGTTACTTTCAGCCTCTTTTACCTCTTCAGAATTGCACTGCAAGAGAATTTCTCAGGACTCTGGGGTTCATGGCTGCTACCATATCTATGCGGTCTATAATATAAACTGGATATGGACATTAGGGGATGTGGGGTCAAGCCCCCACTTCATAGTGTTTGTTATATTGTGTCGTATGAAGTTGGCCTACTGATTTCTTACCGTTGGAAAGAAATTAATGATGTGGCCATTCACTGAAGTGGATGTTCGACACATATGTGTCGATGAAAAGGTTGTCAACATTCTGTACCTTCGAGTATATAATATAGACCCTACCTATGAACCTCTTCACTGGGCTCCACCTGAAAATGATCCAATGGTACCTGAAATCCATTTGTTCCCAGCACTCCCATCCACTAAACACATGGATCCCTCTTCCCCCCTGCTTAAAGAAAGAAATCTAGTGGTGGATATCACAGGTAAACATCAACCCAAGTCTAAAAAAAAATCGGCAATAACCAACACAAAAAAGGTTTACTCCAAATCCCAAGCACTTCGGCAAAGCCTTCAAGGAATATCCAACCCAGGTCTACCCTTCAAATTGCAGATACTAGAACAAGAATTGTACACAGATGCTTCAGATGTTGCATGGGGGCATGGATGGGCTTTCTGCTAGTTCAGGGTCAGTGGCCACCCATCTATGGTCAGAACACATCAAACTGAAGGAAATGCAGGCACTGATGCAAACTCTAGACACCTTCTCACACTCATGTACCCCAGGACCTGTCAGGAAGTTAGAGACAGCACCACAGTAATTTGGTACACAAACAAGCAGGAGAGGACTAGATCATTACTGCACTACAGGCTAGCTTTTTTTGGCTTGGCATCAGGCCAAAAAAGCAAACTTATCCCTTCAAGAGGTTTACTTTCCCTCACAGGACAATGTCCTGGCAAATTTTCTAAGTAGATCAAGGGAAAACCCCCATGAATATATGTTGAACAGGTTGGTCTTCCTAAACTTAGTCCACAAAATGAGGTATCCCTCATATTGACTTGTTTGACTCAATCCACAACAAATAAATTTTCCATTTCTGCTCCAGGACTCCTTGCCCACAAGCATGGAAAATAGATGTCATGTCCTTTAACTTTTCTTCCCTGTAAGGTCTTACTGAAGATCCGGAGGGATAGACCAAATATTCTACTGGTGACTCCCTTTTGGCCAAGGCGGCATTGGTTCCCCCTTCTCTACCTCCTAGCCAGGAGTCATCACCACAAGTTACCTGACCAAGATGACTTGCTCACATAGCAGAAGGGCTCCTTTCTTCACTCCAACCTGTTATATTTCAACCTGACATTATAGAGGACAGGATCCTGATCCTTTTCAGACACCAATTATCTGAGGACATGCTTTAGGTTCTCCAGGAGGCAAGGAAACCTACTACCAGAAAATCTTACGTAGCCAAATGGAAAAGATTTTCTATTTGTAGTTTTACTCAGAATAGTGGTGATGTTACAGAAAGGATTTTTCTCAGGTATGGTGTGGGGTTAGGGTTAACACACATCAGTAAGGGGGCAATTGCACAAACATGTAATATAGACAAAGACTGGCAGAGGGGTTGCTGACACACCAAGATAGGTCAAGACAAGATACAAGATATGCAAAAAAAAAAAAGTGTGACACTGGTGATGGTGAGGGCTGGACAACAAATAGGGGAAGGCATTGACACACAAAGGAGGAAAAAAAGAGTGGGGGTTAGAGTGGGTACAGCTTTCTATACTGCATTGCCTGTGTGATGTCCAGGGGAGGGTCAAATAGCACTGTTACATCCCTCCCCAGTGGGATGTGTCTGATGTCATGAAGGTAAGAGCAGGTGGTGATAAAACTACCAATCACAAGAGGAACCTTTCTAGGCAACTGATGTTCGCACTGTCAGTCCTAGGCACCATTTTAGCAGATGGGCGTAGCTTAGGTATATCTACTGGGAAGTGAAGTCATTGTGGATTTTGTTTTATATAGTGCATGAGCAGAGGAACCATTGCTGTCTTATTCTAAGTCTCATGGAAGCTGCTTTCCTGTGCACCAGCTAAAAACAAGCAAAGTGGTATTTTGACTCTGTTTTGGACCCAGTAAATAGGAAAGCACATTTATTCTACTGCATAGCCATTTAAACTGGTCTTAAGTTGTTTCTAGCGATTGTGTGCATTGTCTGTGTTTTCTCTGAATCTGAAGTTACAGCTATTAAATGAAGTGTCTTTTTTTTTTACAGCATGCACTGCATTTTAAGTGAGTTCAGTGTTGTAAATAATTAAACTAGCAAAACGAACTCCAACAAGCACCAGTTCGTATAAGGTGACACAGAGAAAGTAGAATGTGTAAATGGATGTCACCAAATAAAGTACTCAAATCAATAGCGTACAACACACTTTAATACACGCTTTCATCATACGACTTCATCAGAAAATACTTACAAACCATTTCCCTCCATTTAAATACACAATCAATTAACACATATCAAGTGATCCAATTAAACAATTAATTACTATACATTTTATAAAAAATTATTTTAAAAAACTTCATTAAAAAATATATGTATGGTTAATTATTGAATAATTGCAATATGTTCTGTTCTTTATTTATACCTAACTTTCTATACTTTAAAAAACATTTCACATTTATTGCTTCATTTAAACCAGGAAATTTATCAGAATTCAACCTGACCTGCCATAATGTTTCCTTTTGTTCCAAAAAATTCTTAAAATCACCGGCTCTATAGTCAGGTTTGCAAATTTCCAACACTGAAAATACAAATTTTTTAAAAAATTCACAATTAATGGAATGTTTGTACAAGGCATTATTGCCGTCTTTACTTTTAATGCTGTATAAATGTTCTTTTATGCGGGTACTTAAATTGCGTGTAGTCATACCTACATAGAATGCTGGACATGCCGTACACATACCAACATAAACTACCCCGCACGAATTACAGTCTACATATCCTGGTACTTCAAAAATTCTGTCACTATTCAATATTGAGATACTAGTACCAACAGAAATAAATCTACAGATTTTACAACTTTGACAGCAAAACATGCCTTTTTTCGTAATAATATTTTTCTTAGGAGCAGTATTGTGATATTCCAGCATGCTTTTAATGTTGTGAGAATTCCTAAAAACAAAATGTGGTTTACCACCTAAAACCTTTGCAACATCCTGATTTCCTTGAATCACTCTCCAATTTTTTGTTAAAACTGATGCAATAATGTTCATTTCACCACTCATTTCCAATGAACATACACATTCCTTTTTTGGGTTCTTGAGTATACAATTATTAATTCTATTATAATTTAAAGGTTTATTTAATATTGCTGGAAACAAAGATTCCTGTTTCTCAAAAATTTCATTTCCACTATTTATTAAAATATCAATGTCATAACCTCTCTCAATAAACAAAGCAGTTATAAAATGAAATTCTTTAACTAAATCTTCCTTTTTACTAGTCATCCGACAGGCTCTTATATATTGCCCTCTTGGGATATTTTTAATAATATGTCTAGGATGGTTGCTTTTGTAGTGCAAGTAACCATTTGTGAACGTCTTTTTTCTGTATATTTTGCTATGGAACTTATTTTCAATAAGGTCCCACCATAAGCATACATCTAAAAAGTTCACTGTTAAACCTATATCACCAATGGTAAATTTTAAAAAATCAGAATGACTATTAATCTGCATGGTGAGATTTTTTACTACCATTTCATTTCCTTCAATTATAAAAATTAAATCATCAATAAACCTTTTATAGAAAACAATAGTAAACTTCTTTAATATAATAGATAAAATATCCATTTCCCACCAGGCCATGACTGTATTGGCAAATGATGGTGCAGCTGGTGACCCCATAGCAATTCCTTTCCTTTGTCTATAATGCTGTTTATCAAAAATGAAATAGTTGTTTTCTAACACAATTTCTAAAAAACCACAAATAGTGGAAATTATGTCATTTGACATTAATTTTTTCTTGGTTAAATAAATACGTACAGCTTCAATACCTTTATCATGTGGGATGCACGTATACAGTGATGTGACATCCAAAGTAAAAATAATATGCTTTATGGGGTCAAAAACATTTTCTTTTTCAAAATTTCTAACTTCTTCCAAAAAATGCCACGAATCTTTAATATAGGATGAACTTTCCTGTATAATCGGTCCTAGAACAGCATCTATAATTAATGAGATACCTTCAGTAATAGAATGTGGACTTGACACCACAGGTCTAAAAGGGGGTCTTTTGGAATCCTTATGGATTTTAGGGATTCCAAAAATCACCCCTATTTTGGGATGTTGAACAGAACAAAAATTATACAATTCTACATTAATGTACCCAGACATTAAGGCTTCATATAACTGTGATTCAATAAATCTGAACTTCTTATGTATGTCAAACAACTTAACTTTTTCATATTCTTCTTGATTATCTAAAATTATTTCCATACTTCTATTATACACTTGTTGTTCCATTATTACTACATTAGAACCTTTATCGCTTTTCATAAAACGCATTGTACTTCTTAACGCTATAAGATGTTCTAAAGCTTTTCTTTCCTCTTTACTTAAATTATCATTATTTTTCTTAGTATTTTTTAATACCTTTTTTATGTCCTCAATACATATTTTCTCAAACACTTCCATAGTATGCTGTAATTTAGGAACAAAACTTGATGGTTTTATTAATGCTTTACTATATTCAGGTATATCATGCATCACATAAGCTAAATTTAAATTTCTGACAAATTTCTTAACATCAACAACTGTACAGCTGTAATTAGCTTTATAAAATGGCACAAAATTGAAACCATATTTTAATACATTTAATTCGTCACTTGAAAAAACATGTTCTGTTAAATTAATGATGTTAAAACAGTCAATGTCATCCATCATGCTTCGTCCCCGACGATTTTGACCCCAAATAAGTACGACTTCTTGTCAAAACAGTTGATTTATTACTTTGATTCCTTTTTGCCATTAAGGCCTCATTTACTGTTTTAGGTTTTACACTAATACTTTGTTGTCCCCTGGCCGGTGAAGGCCTATTTAATCCAACCCTTTGTGGCTTACCAATATCTTCAGTAATAGCGCTGCTACCATTAGGAACACTAACTTTTGCTGCCGTATCACTAGTAATAACAGCCACATCTTCATTGCCTTTACCAAAATTCCCACTGTCTACTATGTTATTTGCGTTCACCACTTCACTAAAAGAACGCTGATTAACACGCTGATTAGCAAAGTCGTCCCCAGCTGTAATATTACTATGTTTCTTACCAGAGAAATTATTCCCCCTACTGTTAGGCGCAAAGTTATTGTAAGCAGCATTATTATTATATATCTCAATATCACGTATCAGTTTAGAGTGCTTTCTATTGAACACTTCTGTAGCATGTACATTAACCTCTCGTGATAACACATTAAACAACAATTCAAAACTTTCACTAGATAAATTATTTTTAATATAATTTTCAATGGTGTTAATTTCCGTTCTCAACAAGTCCATTTTCTCTTTGTTGTTATCACTTAACAGTCTCAAAAAATTCAGTCCTGCTTCGTTGAAGAATGTCACCAACGTCTTGAACATTGGATTCCCCAAATTGACCCCATTGGGGCATTTGAAGAACCGTAAACCTTTCGGAACAATACCAAGTTCCAAACATTTAGAAAAATAACAATTTTCTAATTGTAATGATTTGTACCTTTTTAACAGTCTTAATAACTGTTCTCGTTGCGTTGAAACCGACCCAAAATTACTGGCACCTCTGTTCCGACTAAAGCTCCGAAAGGGATTCTCTTCTCCATGTAATAAATGTTCACAGCACCTATCAGTTGCATTACGGACGGGAAATTGCAGACCATTTCCTCTTGCTCCTCGCCCGTTACTCTCCACTGTGGGACTTCCCAGATCGACCACCGTCTCGTCCTCCTGAAATGATGTCATCGGGCTCGACGTCCTCTCCGTACTGCCTTGCACCTTCGATTTGGTTACAAGAATCTTCAACGAAGCCTGGATTTCCAGCAAAGTAGTCAGTAGAATAATATTTACATTTTCACCCATTGCCGATGGCGTCGGGTGTATAGACAAATTGAGTAAGGAGTCCTCCACTGCTTCCGCCATGCCACACCAAAAAAGTAACAAATAAACTAGCAAAACGAACTCCAACAAGCACCAGTTCGTATAAGGTGACACAGAGAAAGTAGAATGTGTAAATGGATGTCACCAAATAAAGTACTCAAATCAATAGCGTACAACACACTTTAATACACGCTTTCATCATACGACTTCATCAGAAAATACTTACAAACCATTTCCCTCCATTTAAATACACAATCAATTAACACATATCAAGTGATCCAATAAAACAATTAATTACTATACATTTTATAAAAAACTATTTTAAAAAACTTCATTAAAAAATATATGTGGTTAATTATTGAATAATTGCAGTATATTCTGTTCTTTATTTATACCTAACTTTCTATACTTCAAAAATTGTCTAGCTCCAGTCATTTCTTTTTGCAGGACTCAGGGATTTCAAATATTCCTTTACTTGGATGATCTGATGATACGGAACCCTCTCAACTTCACCATGTCCCTACTCCAAAATCTAGGGTTCGTGATCAACTTCAAGAAATTCACTCTGGAGCCAACATAAAACCTAGTCTTCTTGTGCTACAAACCAGACACCAAACTCAGGCAGGCTTTCCTGCCTCAGGACAAGGTATGAAGCCTCTTCAGTTACTTTCAGCCTCTTTTACCTCTTCAGAATTGCACTGCAAGAGAATTTCTCAGGACTCTGGGGTTCATGGCTGCTACCATATCTATGCGGTCTATAATATAAACTGGATATGGACATTAGGGGATGTGGGGGTCGAAGCCCCCCACTTCATAGTGTTTGTTATATTGTGTCGTGCGTAGTTGGCCTACTGATTTCTTTCCCTTGGAAAGAAATTAATGATGTGGCCATTCACTGAAGTGGATGTTCGACACATATGTGTCGATGAAAAGGTTGTCAACATTCTGTACCTTCGAGTATATAATATAGACCCTACCTATGAACCTCTTCACTGGGGTCCACCTGAAAATGATCCAATGGTACCTGAAATCCATTTTTTCCCAGCACTCCCATCCACTAAACACATGGATCCCTCTTCTCCCCTGCTTAAAGAAAGAAATCTAGTGGTGGATATCACAGGTAAACATCAACCCAAGTCTAAAAAAAAATCGGCAATAACCAACACAAAAAAGGTTTACTCCAAATCCCAAGCACTTCGGCAAAGCCTTCAAGGAATATCCAACCCAGGTCTACCCTTCAAATTGCAGATACTAGAACAAGAATTGTACACAGATGCTTCAGATGTTGCATGGGGGCATGGATGGGCTTTCTGCTAGTTCAGGGTCAGTGGCCACCCATCTATGGTCAGAACACATCAAACTGAAGGAAATGCAGGCACTGATGCAAACTCTAGACACCTTCTCACACTCATGTACCCCAGGACCTGTCAGGAAGTTAGAGACAGCACCACAGTAATTTGGTACATAAACAAGCAGGAGAGGACTAGATCATTACTGCACTACAGGCTAGCCTTTTTTGGCTTGGCATCAGGCCAAAAAAGCAAACTTATCCCTTCAAGAGGTTTACTTTCCCTCACAGGACAATGTCCTGGCAAATTTTCTAAGTAGATCAAGGGAAAACCCCCATGAATATATGTTGAACAGGTTGGTCTTCCTAAACTTAGTCCACAAAATGAGGTATCCCTCATATAGACTTGTTTGACTCAATCCACAACAAATAAATTCTCCATTTCTGCTCCAGGACTCCTTGCCCACAAGCATGGAAAATAGATGTCATGTCCTTTAACTTTTCTTCCCTGTAAGGTCTTACTGAAGATCCGGAGGGATAGACCAAATATTCTACTGGTGACTCCCTTTTGGCCAAGGTGGCATTGGTTCCGCCTTCTCTACCTCCTAGCCAGGAGTCATCACCACAAGTTACCTGACCAAAATGACTTGCTCACATAGCAGAAGGGCTCCTTTCTTCACTCCAACCTGTTATATTTCAACCTGACATTATAGAGGACAGGATCTTGATCCTTTTCAGACACCAATTATCTGAGGACATGCTTTAGGTTCTCCAGGAGGCAAGGAAACCTACTACCAGAAAATCTTACGTAGCCAAATGGAAAAGATTTTCTATTTGTAGTTTTACTCAGAATAGTGGTGATGTTACAGAAAGGATTTTTCTCAGGTATGGTGTGGGGTTAGGGTTAACACACATCAGTAAGGGGGCAATTGCACAAACATGTAATATAGACAAAGACTGGCAGAGGGGTTGCTGACACACCAAGATAGGTCAAGACAAGATACAAGATATGCAAAAAAAAAAAAGTGTGACACTGGTGATGGTGAGGGCTGGACAACAAATAGGGGAAGGCATTGACACACAAAGGAGGAAAAAAAGAGTGAGGGTTAGAGTGGGTACAGCTTTCTATACTGCATTGCCTGTGTGATGTCCAGGGGAGGGTCAAATAGCACTGTTACATCCCTCCCCAGTGGGATGTGTCTGATGTTATGAAGGTAAGAACAGGTGGTGATAAAACTACCAACCACAAGAGGAACCTTTCTAGGCAACTGATGTTCGCACTGTCAGACCTAGGCACCATTTTAGCAGCTGGGCATAGCTTAGGTATATCTACTGGGAAGTGAAGTCATTGTGGATTTTGTTTTATATAGTGCATGAGCAGAGGAACCATTGCTGTCTTATTCTAAGTCTCATGGAAGCTGCTTTCCTGTGCACCAGCTAAAAACAAGCAAAGTGGTATTTTGACTCTGTTTTGGACCCAGTAAATAGGAAAGCACATTTATTCTACTGCATAGCCATTTAAACTGGTCTTAAGTTGTTTCTAGCGATTGTGTGCATTGTCTGTGTTTTCTCTGAATCTGAAGTTACAGCTATTAAATGAAGTGTCTTTTTTTTTTTACAGCATGCACTGCATTTTAAGTGAGTTCAGTGTTGTGCCTAGCTGTTTAAATCAGTTTTAAGTGGTTTCTGTCATTTTCTCAACTTTTCTGCTTTTTACTCTATTTTCTCTGAATTTGAAGTTACATCTATTAACTGAAATCAGTTTTACAGTTTGCACTTCATTTCAAGTTGTTTCTGTGCTATTAAATGACTTAATTAGTGTAACTGCATTCATTTGCTGTGTTTGCAGTCACATTTCAAAGTTACAGCAGCAGCCAGTTTTGGCCAGGTGTGTGAGTCTAGAGCTTAGAGTGCTTATCCTAGTGAGAGGACAACTGGTTATGTTCATTTTCCCTGTTTATTTAATATTGGGTAAAGAATACGCGGTGGTGCAGTGGTAGCATTGTTGCCTCACAGCAAGAGGTTCTCCCATTGGATTCTCAGCTGGAGTGCGGGGAGTGCCTTCTGTGTGGAGTCTGCATGTCCTCCCCATGGTTGGGTGGGCGTTCGAAAGACATGCGTAAATGGGCGTGCCTTCATTGAAGGTTGAACGTCGAGCTGGCACCTCGGAGTTCATCAAAATCTACTGCCAATCATTAGTGGACCGGAGTTCCGCTGTGGCGACCCCTAACCGGGAAAAGCCGAAAGACAACAACAATATTTAATATTGGGTAAAGCTTAGCATAGTGGTGGTGAATTCACACTCCACAAACACAGGCAATTTTAGTTCTGACTTTTCCTAAGATAAGAATCTCACCCAAATTCAGCAAATAGGATCTTATTATGTACAGGTGCAACAAGCTGTGTGTAGTTACATAATGCTTAGAACTGAGCACCTAGAAACTTGTAGCAGCCCTAGCAGTGCAACATAACCCACAGCTCCTACAAATAAGCTCAGTACTAAGGTTCCAAACCTGTACTTATCACAGTTGCATTTAAACCCAAAAAACGTATTTACCTAAATAGACATTAATAAATAATTACACTACACCAGACCTCTTAACTGTTCCTATTTTGGATGAACATTCCTATTTTCAAGCTTGATTTAGGATGTCCATATTTTTGGAGGTATGTCCCTATTTTCAGGCTTGATTTACACCTTCCCTCATATTTCTTCCCCCCCCATCACATGTGATTTCTGAAGCTGTCTAGTTCACAGAAAAACAAACCATATGACTAACATTCTAGTGGCACCAATAATTTAAAGAAAGAAAGCACACATCTTGCAACTCCCGTTTTCTAATGCAAAACTAAATGACCTTGTGTGGTAGAATTTTGTGATGCAGTTACACTGTCTCTTTGATAATGTGCTTTTATTTTTCATTATTTTTGTCATTCTTTTTAAATGTGTTTATGAGTTGTATCCCACATTCCTGTTGAAGCAGGAAGAGTAATGTGCTATTTGGCTTTCAAATGTTACGCTAATTAGATGTCCATATTTGTAGCTCAATATTCCTATTTTCAATGTCTACAGGTTGAGAGGTATGTGACTACCCACACCCTAACTGATTACTATAGACCATACATCTCTATTTTTTTTTAGTTCTGTATCTCTTTGTGAATCTAGTCAAGTTTTAGTTCACAATGAGGAAAATGGAAGGTCAGCCTGCTTCTCTCCCATCTGTTGGTGGGGTTCATAGCATTAGATGTCCTAAAAAAGTGTAGCAACTGCATTACGCTCACAGTTTATGAACTCTTTGAGGGGTGTAAACATAGCTCTCGACTCTCCAGATTTTTGCCTTATATTTTTTGTCTGTTCCTCATAAAATTTTCATTTTCTGGCAAATCACTGGCTAATTATTGAGGATCTAATTCAGAAAATAATGACAGACATTTGAGTTTCAGACTTCATACTCATCAGGAAATTCTTGCTAATGCAAATCCTTTTATTCTGTTGACTTTCTAAGTTTGTAAGAACAATATGTAAAAATGTTTCCTATTTTAAGGCCTTTGACCCCCATTTTTTATGGCTTCATCCAGATTTCTTGCTTTAAGAGGTTGAGAGGCATGGTTGCAAATATTTAAGAGATATGGAAACCTCCCTCAGGAAAAAAAAACATGGGACTGTGAATATCATATTAATAAACCCATGTTTGTTTTAATGCTGTGCATCTGACCCTGACACAAAATATAATGTCATATGCTGACACTGTAAAGAAATCCTTACGTAAGCCTCATAGACTTGTAAGGATTAAGTCTCACCAAAAGTAACACAAACAAACATTGCATCACATAATAGCTCACCTTTAAAAGTGTCACCATGAGGAAAAGGGCCTCACTTTTAGTACAACAGACCAATTTACAAACAAAAATGTTTCAGTGGTTGGTGTCTGTAGTGAGACACACAGATTCCCCACACACTATGTTGGGCAAAGTGACATTGAGCTGTCTTTCAGGTACCTGGATCTCAGATGTCTCAAGGGCACTTAGGACTCTTTCATCAGACAAATATAATTATGATATAGTAGTTGTCCATCTGAGGTTGAATGATTTGGTGTGAAAAAAACTGACAGAGATGCAGAGACAGAAAGAGACATGTTTGAGCTCTGTATGTATATCACAAATGCAGGCAAAACCTTGATACTGAGCAGCATCCAATATTTTTCATGAATAATGCTTAGGTACAAAAAAAGATAATAGGTTCATCAACTAACTCAATTTGTGTAATTCTAGGGGAATCCTGTTTGTGTCAGAATGAAACGAGAGATGCTTCACATACATACTTACTTTGCAAGGGGTGGTCTGTACCTCTTGTTCAAAAGCTTCCCCATACTGCCTTTTTAGGCAAACTTCAGTTAATGAAAATTCCAGCATAGCACAGTAAATATATCAGTATCAAAACCAGATCAAATTAATGTGGCTGTGCTCAGTATCACAAGTCTAAACAACAAGCTGCCCAACCTTGATGCACTCTGGCATTCAGAAGGCATTCATAAATATGGAATCACTGAACTATGGTTTAAAGGCCCAGAAAGCACTCTGTCCATACCTGGATTTAGCAGTCATCATACCTGCAGATGGTTTACTATCAAAATTTCGAACCAGACTCCATCGACTGTACTTTGTTCGAACACGGAAATTCGAAAACGGCAATGTCAAACATCAAAAGCCAAGCTAGGAACGGGTTTAAACATGGGTCGAGATAGGGGCTTGATGTTTGACATTGCCGTGTTCGAATTTCCGTGTTCGAACAAAGTGCAGTCGACAGAGTTCAGTTCGAAATTATGATAGTAAACCCTGCAAAGACAGTGGCAACTATGGTGGTTTGTCCAGATTTGTCAGAGACCATATCACCTCTAGACAGAGACCCATAAATGGAACATATCAAACTCCAAATCATACCAAACAAAATCAGTTATCCCTCTATCACTTGTTCTGGGACACCTCCCATGACACAGATGTTCATGTCTGGTTTCTAAATGTCATGGATAAACTCCTCATAAATAGGAGCTCCATAATTCTGGGAGAGTCTTAGTACCAGTCAATTGACTAGTGTACCTACAACTCCAAAGTAGCATATGCACAGAAATTTTTAGATCTAATAAATAAAAGCTCAGAGGGGCAAGTTGTTACTAGCCTATCTAGAGGACAAGATATTCTTGATCTGGTACTTACAAACTTAGCATCATTGTGCACAACTCTACTACTAACTCCATCTCTGATTAGGTCAGACTGTAAGCTAATGGGAAGTAGTTGTTGAATGTTTGGAATATCAAATGTTTGCAATGCCGGAACAAGCGATTGAATAGTTATATAATCAGAGAATGCCAGCATTACTTAATGGGAGGTCATTTTACAGCAAAGATTGAGAATTTGCCTTTCCCCATTGTGTGTGAGATTTGGGAGTTAGAATCCCACAGGGGGAATGGGGCCACTAATCCCAGGGTAGTTTGTCTCCCCGCAACAAAACCATTTTTTGTGTGTTTTCAGTACTTTGATTTTTGATCTTTTTAGACTGATCAATTTAGATTTTTTTGAGTTTTGACTATTGGTAGTACACTCAGGCTAATAACCTTTTCCCTCAAATTGTTTAACCCCCTCCAGGACCAATATATCAGAATTCTGAGAATTCAGATGTACAAATCTCCTTAAACTCTATCATCATCATTAACATCAACACTGCCTTTTCCCAGGTTTTCTTTATGGGAGTTGGGGTGTTGTGTCAGTTGTCAACACCTCTTCTCAGTTCAGTGCCATTCTTCCACCTGTTTTGACAGTCATGCCTGTCACAGATACTTTGTCATGCAATCTTTCCATCTCTTTGCTGGATGACCTTATTTCCTCTTGCCTTCTTCCTGTCTTTCCCAAACTTTCTTCATCACAGTTTCTTCTGCTTTACTGCAAATGTGCCTGAATTACCGTAATCTATTCAGTTTGACCTTTTTGACATTCTCTGAAACTGGAGCAACTTTGGCTTCTGCTATGATGCCATCGTTTCTTCATCTGTCCCACAGTGTACATCCTAACAACCATCTCAGACACTTCATCTCAGCCACCACTAGTTTCCTCTGCTACTCTTCCTTCGGTGTCAGGTATTCTATGACATACAGAAAACTGGTTTCACCACTGTTTGATACACCTTCCTTTTCAACCTTTGCCATTCGTATGTCACTCACTACTGCTGTACTTTGTCCCAGTTAGCTACAACTCCTCTGATTATAGCTTTGACCTTCTTATTCAGAATTCCCTTCTCCTCAGCCATCTATCCCAGATAGTTGAATCTGTTAGGCTCTTTTCCCTTCTATCTCAATTTTCTGTTTTTTTCTGATTTCCACCATTCATTGATATGACAGTCGTCTTATCCAGACTCAGTTTCATTGCATGTGCTTTCAGTTTTGCATTCCATCCCCCTGTCATTTGCTGAAGTTGTTCAGAGTCTTCTTGTAATGCCAACATCATCTATATACAACAGCTTTGTTGATCTGTCTGCTCTGACCTGTTTCTAATGTAGTTCTTTACCAGAATGAACAGCAGTGTGCTCAGTGTTATTTATTCAGTGCTGGGGCCACTTTTATTTGATATTTACTTCTCTGATCAACAGTTTAAAAAAGAAGTTTGCAAATGACTGCAAGCTGAGAATCATTATCATATCCTTCTTTGCCACAGTACCCCTTCAGCATTAACTTACACTTATAAATGCCTCTTGTATTAAAAATGGACTTAAATTAGTTGTTAAAAAATTTGACGTTGTCACATTTGCCAGACAAACCACCCCTCCAACATATAACATTGACAATACCCCATTTCAAAATGAAAATGAAGTTAGAGACCTGGGAACCTGGGTTAATCATTCCCTTTCCTCTGATCACCATGCAGTAGCAGATGTCATGGAATCCTTCTACTTAAAGTAGATAATAGCCAAATGAATATCACCCAAAACTAAAGTTATTGTCCTCTTGTAATCAATGCTGATCAGATTAATTGATATAAAGCAATTGGAAAGACCCCAGAGTTTCCTAACAAAGAGGATCACAGACTTAAAATCCCTAAAATACCAGGAAAGACTGGAAGAGCTATCCCTCTTTTCTTTGTCTTATCAACTCCGCAGAGGAGACCTACCCCTTGTCTTCCATGTAGTCCAGGATCTCTTGTACTTTCTTGTCCCACAAATAACAGAACAAGAGATCTAAACATGCTTCATCAGATCAGTAAAGCAAGGTGGAGAGACAGATGCAATAGTCAGCCTCTCTCTCACCTCTGGAGTAGGTTCCACCAGCAGATTGTCGAATCCACTATCTTCCTTCAAAGAGGACCTGAATAATTGGATTAGGTTTCAATAAATTCACCATAGGCTTGACAAGCCTAACCCTCCTTGAGAGGGAAGGTACAGTCTCGGATGGGAACTGGTAAGACACAATAATTGCAACACTCAGTAGTCTTGAATGTCCTATTATTTCTATGATTTGTCACCCCAGGGTGCTTGCTACTACAATGGAAACATCATATAGAACTGAACAGAGTAGGAATACGCACTCCTATGCAGAAGAAGCTATGGATTGTACACAGCATGTCTACTTAAGGAAGCAGTGGGAGAAAAGTCCCATACCGGTTCCTGTTTCAAATGAAACTCTGTATCCTTGTAACAGTCTGTAGACATCAGTTCTGTTTTCCCTGCCAGTAATAACTGGTTTGATCTTTTCAGGAAAAGGAATGGAATATGCCAGTTAAAATCTATGGTGAAGAACTGAGTGATTTCGAGGATGGCACCGAATAGTTCTTACAAATTATCCAGCAAGTTCTGGTTGTGTTGCATCTGACTCCAGTTTCAGCTGGACTTCAATACACATCCTTGAGTCCCAAATCCACAAGAACTCTACTTGTCAAGTTCAACTACTAGTTGATGAACTAAGTAGTTTTTATACAAAATCACTGATGGTGCAATTTCTGAGTGTGCAATTTCTGTGTTCCAACAGTGAATTCCTTTCTTTTGAGATATTTCTCTTTTCATGTTTGCATAACCATGGATTTTTGGTAGGGTCTATATTAGAACATTGAGTATTTAACAGTTCGAATCACTAAAGGTCGACCTTTATTGGCAAGGCCATTCCTAGGAAAACTACCTCTAGCCATTTTACCCCTACTCCACTTCCCCAAACTCAAATACTTAAAATGGCAGAGGATATTATCACCCTTATCAGGGGTAGTCAGCCCACACCTTCTAAAAGGAAAAGAGACCTTTCTCTTGAAATTCTGACAGAAGCGGATTCTGAGGAGTCTGATTATTCAGATTTTGAAGAGGAACAACAACTTCTGACTGCTTATGAGGATTCAGATGCAGAGGAATCCGTTCCTTCTGCCTCCCCACCAGAAGATCTTTCCTTTGGAGAAACCCTTCACATTCTCAGGAAACATTTCCACTGGGAATCCCAGGACTTCCCTCAGTCTAAGAAAAGACTAAGAGTTTCTAGACTGCCCCAACACAGACCCTTGGCCATCCCTCCAATCCTAGAGGTGGTTGATGAGGTCTACCATGAATCCAGCTTAAGTCCTGATGCCCACCCACCTGCTCCCAGAAAGCCTGATAGGTATTACAGAGTACTGGATTCTCACAAATACCTGTACAGAAATCCTGCTGCAGACCCAGAGATCATTACACAGGGACTAAAAGGAGCTAAAGCTAGTTCTGCAAAGAATCCTATTCCTTCTGACAAGGACTCGAGAGCTCTGGACAGATGGGGTAAAAAAGTATACACCTCTGTAACCTTAGCTATCAGAGCACTCAACTGTCAGTTCCACATGTTAAAATATCAATAACACACTTTGGAACTATTAAAACAAAAGATTTCAACCTTTCCTGACTGTGCCAATTCAAAAGAGTTAGCAGATTTACTGCACTCTACTTCTCAAGTGGCTAAGCACTCATTACACTGTGGATATAATGCCCTAGAAGCCTCAAGCAGGGCAGCAGTGTCAGGATCTGTCATTAAGAGACATGCATGGTTGAAGGAACAACCTCTCCCTGATCATGTCAAATCTAAATTACTTGATGCACCCTTGGATAAGGACCGCTTCTTTGGAGTAAAAGCAGAAGAGGTGCTTAAAAAGATGGAAGACAAAGCAAAATCTATGCAAATAGTAAAAGATTTCCTTCAGGTACAACCTCCTAGGTTCAGCAGGAATTTTCCATCAAAACACGGGTCCTTTCCTGCACCTAGCAGACAGGGGCAAGGTAAGCCCCGCAGGGACAGACCACCCAGACTCCTCTCCCAGGGATGGCAGAGAACCAAACAGTAGACCACTTCCACTCCAAAGGCAGGGAGTTCTAAGCCATTGCTCTATGGCAAAAACTCTCAATGACTCCCTCTCCCCCCTCTGCCCTCTTTCCACTCACCAAAAACTAGGAGGAAGGCTCTTTCTCTGCAAAGAAAATTGGCTTTCTGTAACCAAGGACCAGTGGGTCTTAAAGATCATTTTTCAGGGATACAAATTCTCCTTCAGCGAACTCCCAATTCCATGAGGGTACCCAGACTTACCTCCAAATCAGTGGGTAGAGGCATTGAAACAAGTCCAAACTCTCCTATCCCAAGGGGCAGTAGAACCTGTCCCTTCAGATCAAACAGACAAAGGCTTTTATTACAAACTATTCCTTGTTCCCAGAAAAGAGGGCACTTGGTGCCCAATCCTGGATTTATCCATTCTGAACACCTTCCTGGTGGTCCCCAAATTCAAAATGCTAACTTTGCAGCAACTGCTGCCTATGCTGAACAAAAGTGCCTGGTTAGTTACCCTAGATCTAAAAGATGGCTACCTCCACATCCCCATAAGGGAATCCTGCAGGAAATTCCTTCGCTTCAGAGCAGGCTGACAACACCTTCAGTTCTCTGCTCTATCTCTGGCTTATCTACTGCTCCCAGGGTGTTCACCAAATGCTTAGCCTGGGCCATAGCCTTTTGCAGACAGAAAAATATACAAATTTACCCTTATCTGGATGACTGCCTCATTCAAGCAGATTGCAAAGAAAAGCTCCTCAAGGACCTCCCCTTTTTCAAAACCCTCCTAACCTCCTTAGGGTACACCATCAGTGAGAAGAAATCAAGGCAAACACCCTCCAGGAAGACCATTTTCTAGGGAGGACTGCTGGACACAGCATACCAAATGGCCTCCCTATCCCCAGAAAAGTAGAGGTTCCTGCCTCTCTGTTTTACCCAACTGGCTTCCAGAAGTCACCTTACTGTGAGAAAGTTCCTGCAAGCCTTGGGGTACATGGCATCTTGCATTTTCCTAATTCCTCTGGCCAGGCTTCACATGAGAAAACTTCAGTGGTACCTAAAGAACCTTTGATGTCAGCATTTTCAACCTCTTATTATTATTGTGTCTGTTCCCAGATAAAAATAAGTGATGTTTTTTACAAGTGGACTTTCATGCACATGCACACACACACACACACACACACACACACACACACACACACACACACACACACACAAACACTGCACATTCACCTTCAGGTAAACTGGAAGATTCCACTTCACCTGCTGTATATTTTAGAGGAACTGGGATTAACCAGAACGCATACATAGATGCACATATAGACAGGAAGGGCACGCAGATCCACATAGAGGAAAACATAGTCAAGAACTCAACCAGAGTGGAGCATTGTGAAATAGCAATGCTACTGACTGTGCCAGACTGGCAATGAACAGTTGTTCACAAGCATCTTTTTCCCGACATGCTTCCAAAGATAATGCATTGAACCCCCCCCCAACACACATCATACATAATGGCAATACAGATATTTGCACTAGAAAATGAAATACATTATATCCGGCTTGTTACTCTTACACTGCAACACACACACACACACACACACACACACACACACACACACACACACACACACACACACACACACACACACATAAGCTATAGCAATACTTGGTTTGCACGGATTTCAGCAAATAGCAATATGTTGTGCAACACTGGTACTGCCACACCAGATCAGTCACTGTTGCTTAGAAATTGTTAAACAACAGCAGGGATAAATCACACTTATTTACCTGACTAAGGAGTAATGCACACCTGTCACTGTCCCTGATTTCACAGAATGTCTGTGTTTTTTGCCTCATAGTTTTGCTCTGTCCCTTGAAAAAACTTTGATTTGTTAGTAAATCAGTCAGGATTACAGGGAGTCAATAACTCCAGACATCTGAGTTTTATACTTCTTATTATCAAAAAAATCATGGTGATGTAAAATGTGTAATTTTATTAACTTTTTAAATGTATTAAATTAAAATTGTTCAGAATTTTGTGCCTTTATTCTCCTATTATATTTGGCTTTGCCCAGAATTCTTGAGCAAAGTAGTTAAGAGTTATATTGTCTGGTGTTCTGCCAGTATTTATAAAACTTCTTGAAAGAGAAAACCATCTCTGAAGGTTGGAAGCATCAGCTCTTTTTAAAATCCAAGATTGGTTACGCTGGGCTGATGATCTCTAGTACTTACCTTGCTCATGTTCATTCATTGATTCCCCATCTTTATCCTAACAGGGTCATATCACAACCTTGTTTCAGATAAAGTGTGTAATTACAAAATTAATAATCTTTTTTTCCTCTTCATCTTTCCCAACCAGCAGCAGCTTTTGTGGGACCCCTACATAATCAAGGGCAATTGGGAGGGGGGCTGCAGCCATAGGTGTTGCAGGTGCCCAAAGATAGCTATAATGTTTGTTTTAGTGGAGAGAATGCCCACCAGCAGGATTTAACAAGAGCACTTTGTTAGTTATAAAACATTTAATGAAATTGTGAAGTCTATTAGATGACAAAACACCATTACTATAATCGATGATTTCCTTGAATTCTGAAGGAGATATAAATAAATGTTATTATTACCCAGTTGGTTTATTAAGTACAAAAATTGCTGTACTAGCTTTTGTTGAGTTGAAAAATATGTTAAAAATATATCAAAATAAAAAAATACGGGTTTGCTATTGCCTATAGCCAGTTATGCTACTCAGAACATTGTTCTAAAAAAAAACAACCAACTGAATTTACTATTATCAAAACCACATAAAAGAGAGTTTAGTGGTTTAATACTCTTTATTTTCAATAAACTTATGCCAGAATATCAAGTTATTTTTCTTTAATTTTTGCATCACATTGATGTTGAAAGAATCTAGGCAATCAGGGGAGTATGCTAAATGGAATATAATAAATATAAATTGTTTAATGTAATTACAATCAATTATATTTTTAAAGTTATTAAATATTTGATTAATGCCATAAGAAAAATTATCAAACTTCTTATTAAATAAACAAAATTCACATAAAAACCAATGAACTCTACTTATTCCATATTGTTCCTTAAACTGATTTTCTATAGTTCTGACATCAGTTATATGAATCTCATGTATTGTTTTCCAGCCATATATATAGGTAGGTAGGTGTGATTTTATGTAATATTACATTAATTATAACTGATTTGGAATAAAGATCTAAGCTAGGGAATGCTATCCTGTTCCAAGCTCTAATGTGCCATTTATATATAATCCTAGGTTTTAAGGGGAACCATAAAAGTTAAGTAGCATGGAATCTAATTTTTAAACAAGTTTTTGGGAGGGGGGTAGTATCAATGACTATATATAAAACAAAATTTTATGTAAAATTATCATTTTAATTAAAGAGAGCCTTTTCTTCATTGTGAAGAACATTTTATTATATCTTTTGATTGGTTCACTAATGGTGATTATTAAATGATTGTAGTTTAGTTTAACAGACTCTTTCCATGTACTCTGTATACTGACACCCAAATATTCTAATACATCATTCTCCCAATTAAACAGGCTATTCTCTCTTAGGTTTTTGTTGATCTTTTTGTTAATTAGTAATGTTTTGGATTTATTATGATTAAATTTAAGCCCTGAAAAACTTTCAAACTTGCTTAAGGTATTTGTAACATCATGCAAAAAAACATCAATATCACCCAATGTTAACAACATATCATCAGCAAATAATTGTATCTTATGACAATAGTCCTTATTAATTTAAAAGCCTTTTTATATTTTGCTTGTTTCCGATATATGTAGCAAAAGGATCCATTGAAAGAGCAAACAATAATGATGACAAAGAACAACCTTGTCTAATTCCATTGAGGATTTCTAGTGGTAAGGCTAGACATGATCCAGTTTTCACATAAGCTTGTGCCCCACTATAAATTTTCATTAATAAGTTGACAAAATCTGAGTAGAATTCAAAACCAATCAGAATTCTTTGTAGATAAGACCAACTAATAGAATCCTAAGCCTTTTCTATGTCTAGGCTGATATAGTTTTTTTTTGTATTTGCATGCTATGTCTATTAATGACAGTAATTTAATAATGTTATATTGCACTTTTCTATGAAGAATGAACCCTGTCTGTTCATTATGTATTAGATTAGGTAATATTTTCTTTATCCTGTTAGCTAATATTGTCATGAAAATTTTATAATCAGTATTTAGTAAAAAAATTGGCCTATATGAATCACAAGATTTGGGGTCCTTACCTTGTTTTAATATGGGGGAGATAACTGAATATTTCCACGATGGGTATGTTATACATTTTTGCTTAACCATAGTAAAGACACTCATCATTTTCTTTATTGTATATTCAGGAAAAATCTTATATAGTTCAGGAATTATTCCATCCAGTCCTGGATCTTTATCATCTTTTACATTTTTTATTTGCTCTTTCACTTCTGTTAGTATTATTTGTATATTTAATATGTTATTTTGTTGCATTGACACCTTAGTAGTTATATTTTCTTGAATAAAATGTATATTATCTGTCTCCAAAAATTGTGTATTATTATTTATATCTTTATAATAGTTTTTGAACACTTCTAATATGCCCATTAAGTTAGATGTACTCTTAACTGAACCATCTCTTTTATATTTAATCTCATTAATAAGATTTTGATTGTTTATTTTTTTTGGATCTTACTGCTATTTTATGTAGATATTTGGGATTTACAGCATAAGATTGTAATTTAATTTTTTTCATGTTTATAGCTACCTTATGATTCAGAATTTCTAAGTATTTTTGATTTAACTTAGTAATTTTGTTATGTGCTACTTTGTTATTTGGTTTTGCATCCATTTTTATCTTGTCTATGTTTTTTGTAAGTCTAAAAGTTCTTTGGCACTCTCACTCCTTTTTTTAAGGTACCAAGATTTTATTCTACTATATATATATATATATATATATATATATATATATATATAAACTTTAAAGGTGTCCCATAGTATAGTATCAGTCACTTCACCATTATCATTTGTTTCCATAAACATGTCTATTTCTTTCATTATCCATTCCCTGAAGTCATTTAACTTAGTTATATAAGAAGGACTTCTCTGTAGAAATCTTAAATCATGTGTATGTGTAATGTAAAGTTTATAGCATTATGGTCCAAAAGTGGACAAGTTATTATAGATACGTCACTTATTTCAGAGTATATATTATTTGATACAAAGACCTTATTAATGTTTCTTTGTGTACCAAACCGATATGAATAGTGAGTATAGAATAGGGAATAATGTTCTCTTAGACCATGTGTATCTTTAAGGTTCATCTGGTTTGTAAAGTCATTTAACTTCTTGGCTTGAGATGTTAGTTTTATTTTACCAGTTTTGGAAGTATCATTGCTTGATAATAGGCAGTTAAAATCACCTGTTGCTATAATTTCCCCTTTTGCATTTAAAGTAATGAGGTCCAGATGTTTGTCAACATATTTAGTACTCAGCCCCCCTGGTATCCAGTATGTATTAATCAAAGTATAATGCTTCCTATTGATTTCCAAAATAACCATGCTTAGCATCCCATCTTTATTTGAAATTGTATTTATAACTCTTGGCATAGTATAAGTATTTTTTCCATAGAATAAGAGTGCCCCTTCTCTTAGACTTAAAACATGAATCAGGCAGAATGGTATAGCCATTGAATGAGTATTTTTATAGATCTTTTTTTAATAGATGGGTTTCCTGTAAAAAGATGACCTGGGCTTTATGCATTTTGATATATATGCAAAGCAGCTCTTTTGACATTATTGTTCAAATCATTACTATTTAATGATAAACATTTATAAGCCATTGACTGTAATGTGTATGTTATTACTAACTGAAAGACCTTTCTTCTGTGTTGACTTGAAATCTACTGAAAACCTACTTATCGTGGATGCATAACATGTATTAAGCACTACTTTCAAAAACCCAAAACTATTCATAAACACATACATAGGTTCATAGATAGATAGGTTCATAGATTAGTACTAGGCTAACTACCCTTACGAGCCATTTTAAGCCTAGCCAATTATCTATTGTGAGACTCAAACCTTGCACCTTGTGCTTGTAAGGCAAACACCTTAACCATTAGGCCACCCTCCCAACCCCTGTATATATATATATATATATATATATATATATATATATATATATATATATATATACATATATATACATATATATATATATATATATATATATATATATATAAAACGTATATTTAGCTATATATATAAATATATATATATATATATATATATGTATAGAAAACTTATATTTAGCTATCTATAAAACACCATTAATGTACTGTTTTCTTCTTCTTCTTTTGATTAATGTACTGTATTAATGTATAAATGTATCTAAACAAAGAGTCCTAATCATCTAGTTAGAAACACTAATCAGAAACACCTTGTTACACCACTGACTCACTAGAAAAAAATGCACTTTGGTATTAAGTCAAATTATACTATTACTGAAGAATTAGAAGACCTACATCATCTGTAGTTATTTAAAAAGGAAAAGTATGTAAAGTACTTATAATGGGGAAAAGAGAGGAAAAGGAACACTGGTAACACAAAAAGAATAGGAAGAAAGAAGAGAGAGAGAGAGAATGTTATTTAAATACTTAGTACTATATGTAATTAGAAGAAGTAGATATAGAAAGGAAAAGAGAAAGTTATTAATAAAAATGATTCGCATTACCTTACAGCATAGAGACTTTCCAGAATCAAATATATTATGACTCATAAAACAAAGCATTTAAAATTAGAAGGAATTTATTCATTTGTCCTTTAGTTTCTTAGTTTTGTTTGCTCCTTCCTTCACAGACCATCCAATTTTTGCTGCCTATCTCTTCAAACTCTGGGATGACCATTCCGTTTCTACTATGCCCGACAGTATTTTCTTCTTTTGGATACATTCTTCTACTTCTTGTAGGGAATCAAAGATCTTCACTCCTTTTGGCAGGGTGATTTTTATTCTTGCAGGAAAAAGAAGTTGAGCTTTAATATTGGCTTTTTTCAAGGACTTAATTAGAAGAACACACTCCTTTGTTCTGGATATAACTGTAGAGGTGTAGTCATTGTCAAAACGAATAACTTTTTCACCATTCATGACAGGGGAATTAGTCCAAGCTGCTGATTTCAGCACAAAGTCCTTGTCTTGTGAGGAAAGAAATCTAACTATTATAGACCTGGGATTAGATGAACTCAGAGATGAAGCTAGATTTGCCAGGGACCAATGAGCCCTCTCAATTCCAAAAGACAGGGATTCAGGCATGTTTAGTCCTGATGAAAACCACTTATTGAGGAATTGAATCATGTTAGCACCCTCTTCTTTCTCAGGAATTCCATATATTCTTATGTTATTCCTCCTTGAACTACTTTCAAGGTCTTCCAGTTTCTCAATCAGCCTGGTGTTTTGTTTCAGAAGAAATTCATTGTTATGTTCGTTTTCAGTCACTGTAGTATCTAGGTCAGTTACTGTTTCCTCTAAGGCAAGAATCTCTTCAGATTGGTTTTTTTTTTTTACTATTCCATTTAAAAGTTGTTTACTGCATTCTTGTTTGATAACATCCATTTTGTTTTCGAATTTGTCCATTTTTAGTGACAGTTCTTGGATGTTTGTTATGTGGGTTCTTCACGTTGCTCATGTTTTAGTGACAGTTCTTGGATGTTTGTTATCATAAGATGTAGTTCTTTCTTCACTGCACTCTCCTGGTGTGGCGTCTTTGAGTTGCTCATCTTGAGATCTCCAGTAGAAAACTTCTTGACAGGGATAATTTAAAAAATTCTCTTAACTGTGTATTACTTTTTAGAAAATAATAAAGCGTCTATGTTAATCTAACTTTTAGTATACTTTTAGTTAGAATTTTCTAAAAATTAAAGTATATTTCCTGTCAGGATATTAGAATCTAAGCAGAGCTATGGATTTCTGCTGCTATCAGACTGGCATCTTGGCCACACCTCTTTACTGCAGAATATTTAACTGTCTTAACCATTAGACAGTTGGTGTACTTTAGGTATAATAACCGATAACACAATTAAAGGTGCAATACCACATTTCTTGAGCTGCATTACAGTTATCAGATTTGAATCTGTCCATACAACCCTCTAGATGCAGATTCAGGTTCAGGTTTATTTTGTCTGAAACACCATTTACATCAAGTAGAAACATGTATTTATAGTACAACTCTTAATAACAAATAAATAAATTGAATTAATAGGTAAAAGTGCTATTAACAAATATAGGATCGTAGGAGTTACAAGGCACTCAATCCGCAAGCCTATTTCTGCCTTGCCAATACCCACCCTTAGGCCCTGCCTCTCCTTTAAAGGAAGGCCAGGGCAGTTATACCAGGGGTAAATGTGTGAATATCCATCCAGCTGTCCAGGTCATTTTTTTTTTTTAAAGGAAGACGGTATGTCACACTACTTATTTTGGAGAGGGAATTTGTTCCAGAGAAGGTTAGGGACTGCATGACAAATCTATCCCTCTGGCTTGTATTATTTATTTGTTGGAGTAGGTTTGGGTCTCTGACACTACTATTAGCTAGATTGTTTGATTTATTGAGGCATAAGCTTTCTTAGACTCAGTAGCGGATTTTAGTATGGATGAAATGGGTGGCAGCCCCTGGGCCAACAGCTTCAGGGGAGGCCCATGGACAGCCAACAAAACAATTTGACTGTGCAGAATGCACAATAAAAATGTTAAAAAAACTCTTGTCTTTTCCATAGCCCATTCTCTCTGGTCTAATATAAGGAGCAGCAGGTTTTACCCCTACAGTACTGCCAATAGTAACATAGCAGCAGATTCTACTACCTACTATCAATGGTAGTAACACTAGGAAGTAGAAGCAGGAAGTGCAAGTACTTGGTGTATGTTTGCACATGTGTGAGAGCAGTAAGTCAGTCCCAGCCAGATGGTGTGAATTAGTTATTTCTAGCCAGATAGTGTGTGTAGTTTGTTACTTGGTTTTAGCCAGATGGTGTGTGTGTTTTGCAGTTTTAACACAGATTATATTTACAGGCTCACTGCATACCTCTCAACCTGGAAACATCGAAAATCTGGACAAAGGCCCATGAAAAATAGGTACAAATCTGTATGCTGATTAACATAAAATTTGCATATGTAATTATGTAACCCCACCCACTCCAATGGAATTGTGGGATGCCAACTTTCAAATGCAAACTGAAATACAGACAACCAAAATATGGCCCCAGACCCTGTAGTAAATGGTAACCATTTTTTTTTTTGTTGTTGAAATGTGTAGTAATGATGTTCACTAGGAAGAGAGAAGATAATGAACCTTAGGATTTTGTTTTTGGTGACTTGCAGTATGTGGGTTTTGTGGTAATAGTACGGCATTTAATGGTATGCAATATTCTAATCTTAGCAAAAAAATATTACAGTTTGCTAGGACCTCTAAAACTCATTCTCCGTGGCCTACTGATCAGTGGCGTAGCTAGAGTTTGTGAGCCTCACTGTGTGATTAAGTGACTTGCTCAGAGTTACACAATAAGTAAACTGAAGTAGAAAGAATCAAACCCTGCATCCTTCTGAACAGGAAATAGCACGTTAAGAGATTAGAGTCCTAATCCTCTGCACTAATTGCCAGGCAGTCATACACTTCTTCATTTTCTGATAAAGCACTGAAGGTTAGAAGTCAGTGAAGTTCACAGTCAGTCAATAATACAGGAGATTAGAGTTTCTTTTTTTGTGGTTGACAAAATTCATGCTGATACAGAACACACGTTCTGTTAACTTTTTTAAGTGAACTAGAGGAGTCTGCCCCTTATCTGTCTCCAGTTTGGCAGAACATCTCTGATTTTGTTTCATATTTATGTCCTGTACCTTTCCTTGTTAACTTATTTTTACACACATTACTGAGAATTAGCAGTCAGTCAGAAATGCCATTCATTGCAGTTTTACGGTTATTGTTCAGAAAATACTTACCCATGCAGCATTTATTGTTCTGGTTAGCGTTGACTGGCACTTAAGGTTGTATGAAATTAATGCACTGCTTCCTGTTGTCAAAAGTACAGGGATTGAACCACTTCACCTCCATTTGCCTGCTGTGTGACTTTCTGCAAACTGCACTCAGTGGTCACATCTGTGTGTGTATGTGTAAATATTTGGTTCCTGAATCTCACTGTTCCACTTGTAACTTATGAATTAGCACAGTGGATTAATGCTGCTGTTTACTGCGGTGGTGGTGCTGTGGTAGCGTTGTCGCTTCACAGTAAGACATTGTCCTGTTCGATTCTCAGCTAGAGTGTCTTCTGTGTGGAGACATGCATGAATGGGTGTACCTTTGTTGAAGGTTGTGCATCAGGGCTGGCAAACTCGTCATGTAAAAATCTACTGCCAATCATTAGCGGACCGGAGTAATGCTGTGGTGACCCCTAACCGGGAAAAGCCGAAAGACACAACAACATTAATTCTGCTGTTTCTTTTGTTAATATTTTGAGTTTTGAATCCTTCCCCTCCCTGTTACCTTTAGCCTTCCAGGTGACATACAGGGTTAATTAAGGCAGCAAGCTGTAGTTCCTGTTGTAAATGATTTGATTCCCTCAGATCTCATTTTCTTGCTGTGTGGCTTTGAGCAAGTCACTTAACCAGACAGTGCTTCTGGGCAACTGGAAATTTAGGCTAGGGTCCTCAGTGGTTTTCTTGATAGTAAGTCTAGTAGCAACCTATGAACCAGAGTAGTTATGGTGTAAAGGAAGGGATATGATTGTAGTAAACTGGACCACTGGCATATGAGCTACATTGTTTTGCTATGATCCTTGGTTTCCTTGTTTTGTTGAATATTGAAAGTGCATTTATTATTTAGCTATAAATACACTGGACAGCATGAAATTTGAGTTTAATATTAATACTCTTAACTATGAATACATTTTAATTTAACGTGTTTTGCAGGCAAACAGGTGTCAAATGTACTGTGTTTTGGCTACAGTAGTTTGTCTAGCACTTAGTGCAGATGAGTAAGGCTATTAGCTGTTACCTGTAGTACAGTGTTTGCTTCCCTCAGCCTTCATTTATCTTCTGTCTGACCAGTCACCAAGGTACTTCACCAGACAGTACTTGTGTCCAGTATGCTATCCTAGGCAGTTAGTAAATGCGTTACATATTTGCATTTTGAATTCCTGCACCATTCACATAGCTGTTATTTTAGTTCATCACTATATTCTCTTTGAATATGAATCCTAGCACTTCTATTGTTATTTTAATGTGCCACCAGATGCATTTTTACGAAATGTGAATTTCAAGGGAAGAAAAGTTTACTATTTTTCATGCTAAGTCTGTTTTTAATGTGAAAATATTTTGTTTTGTTTAGAAACTGTCAGTGGTTTTGTTGTAAAATTTGAAATAAACGTTTTAAATTAAATCCAAATGTCTTTTATAATGTTAAAAGCAAAGAAGAAAATAGTAAACACACTGACAGATTTGAACCGTGTTTCATGGTACTTGGGAAGAGGCAGACAAATAACGGGATATTGGTACAGTTGGCAATGGCAGGGGCCTGGTTCATTTCTCTACATAGGGCCTACTTGATCATGATCCAGCTGTGTTGACTCTGGAGGCATATGCTGCAAGAATATGTCATTATCAGCCATTCAGGCAGGTCAGAACTGTACTGAGTGATGTCAGAGGGGTTTGCTATTCTAGATGACAGGGCAGATGTAGGGAGGGCAAAAATTAGCTGTAGGTGATTTGTAAGCATAAAAGCACCCCCTTAAAAACAGTATCCTATATGAAGTAATATTTCTATTTTAAGTACAATTTATAGGTTTATTGGTTCGTATGTTAGTACTAGGCAATTAGTCTTCAGACCATTACAAGCCTTAGCAAAAAACCCTCTTCCAAAGTTCCCTCTTGCTTTAAGGGTGCTACTCTGCTTGACATGTAATGGAAGTTTGCTCCAGAGGTGAGGGATACTTTCAGATATTGAACAAACTTGTCAGTTGTTAAACAAAAGCTGATGCTGCATTTATATTGTCTTTAATTGTCTTGCTTTATTCGTTGCACTAAAAAATGAAGTATTAGGTTAATATGCCTGGATTGTACATTATCGTCTAAATATGTCACATTGTAGTAATATACATTTGCAGTTCCCCCTTTACAGCTTCCAGCAACTGCAAAGGAGATGACGTGTTAGGTCATATAATCTGCATAATTTGGAGTCATGATCAGAAGTCTGATCTTCAGCATTCGTTATACAGTCGTTACTGCATATTACCACGTTACAGTCTTCTCTACAAGATCGTACTGTAAAGGATTTTTGCATTTATTTAAAAACTGTTACACTGGTAGTTAGCGCAGGGGACTAAAGCTCTGATTTGGTAATGAGCTGCTTCCTGTGCCAAGGTTGCATGGTTTGAATCTTCCCACCTTCATTTACCTACTGTGTGCCCTTGAGCAAGTCAGTTAACCAGACAGTGCTTTAGGGCAATAGGGAATTTGGGCTAAGCTGGATGTCCTGAACTGCATGCCTAGTAACTAACTATGAACCTGTGGTTGTTTTTTTTTTTTTTCTTGTCAGCCTATCCCTATTTCATAGCTGACCTAGTTCAGGAAATGTTATGGTAATATCATCAGTACACCGTTTTAATGCAGTATAGGCCATTTGTTCTTCTTGGGCAGCAAGCACTGCATTTGTAAAGCTGTTTGCCAGCAGCAACATTGGCATTAATGATAGTTGTCTTTAGTGTGGAACTATTCAGATTACTTTTACTTTGGCAGAGAATGTGAATATTGACTTGGCAAATGTTATCAGGCAGTTAATATGGTAACTGTTTGCAATGTCGGTAAGCACTTTAGTGAATCCCATAATGCTGAGACTTAATGAACAAAAACAAAAGACCATTTCTTGGAATATTCCCTTTTCTGCAAGATATGGCAGTCTCAGGGTTAGGATATGCAAATTCAAGGGGTGCCACCTGCCCCACCACCACCAATTTTAAAGGAGAGGAGTAATGTTCAGTATTTGATCTTCTGCATTTTCATTGTTTTTCTTTTCCTGCATGTCAGCACTCAGTGTTAAAAGTGCCAACATTTCAATAGGGAGGCAGTTAATATTTCTTATGCTCTCACCATTTCTATTTAAACTGTGAAATACATGTCTGGATCCAATGGTGTGATGCTAGTGATCTTTATACAATTTCACGTAGTGCATCCAAGGCTACCAATAAAGTATATGTAATTTATTTCTTCATAACAGTAAGGAATGTGCACAGACAACAACATGGCTATAACTGCTGGTGTGAGTAGAGGACTATTTGTCAATGAATGTACCTTATACTCTTATCGTGTGTTCATTTTTAAACAGTCTTTAATCTGGCTTTGTAGGGCGAGTGTGCATGTGTCTTTGAAGGAAGCTGGAATATTTCACTGTGGCTACTGTGCATTTGTGTGAAACAAATTTAAAATATGTTACTTGGTCATTTATTGTTGTTGTTACCTTTTGTCACAGACATCTGATAAGGATGCAGTTTACAATGTAGCAATACTTGCTGCATTTGAGGATGTCTATGGGAATAAAATGGCTGACCCTCATTAGTCTTTACAGAATTAGTGTGGCAAACTAGTTCCAATACCTTACTGTGCCCACTTTCTTTTTGAAACAACTTTATTGATTGTAAAATCAAGTTTAGCACAATCAGATGTGTTATGTATACAGTTAATAAATGGTTGTAATTGATGAATACGGATATTGATGAATTATAATGAAAGCAGTTTGAGTGTCCTTTATGGGAGAAATGTTCTGAAATGGGTACTTTTTCATTTTTGGTTATTATATTTTTGTTTCAGTGATGAATGTTAAAATATTCAAGACTACAAATTTAAAACACATTCTAACAAATGTTGTGGTATTAATCAACAAATCTAATAAAAAAAAATCAGGAAGGTGAATCCAATATACCGCATGCATTTATGCAGTATCCTAACAATGTGTGTAGGGAGCCCATTGTTTGAAAACAGCTCAAGGCCCAAGATACACTTAATCCACCACTGCCTGGACTACTGGATCTTTTATAGCCCTATAAGTAAGGCACACATCACCCCCTAAAGAGTCTCTATGAAACTGAGTAGAGGGACAAAGCTTCCAGTCTTTCCTGACAGTTAAAGTCTCTTAAGCCTCTGATCTTTTTTAATTACAAACCTCTGTGATCTCTTCAGTTGCTTGATCTACTCAGTAAGGTACATCCCATAGTGGGTGTTATACTCAATGCTTTGTCTATTCAGTGGGGATTACAAGGAGGTCAGGAATTCTTTAGATCTGGAAGGTATACCTTTAGCTGTCTGCTGTACAAGGTAAAAGGATTTCCTAACTACTGTTGCAACATGATGGTTAAATGTAAGGGACCTGTCCACTAATGTACCCAGGCCTCTCACAACATTTTTCATTTTGTAGAAGCGTGTTATACATGCTGTAAGTAGGAGCTTGGGGATGTCCTTCATGGATGCATCTGCAGTCACCTCAGTCTTTCTTGCGCGTGGCGCCAAGCAGAAGCTGTTGCTGAACAGTTTTTCTGATTTAGCATATATTCCGCCGTCGGATCCTCCCTCCGACCAAACAAAAAAAAAAAAAAAAAGATAGACACTTTCGCGGGGTCCACGGTTTCGGCGAAACCATGGTTATCAAAATACAGCAGAATCTATCGCACCCACTGAGGCCCCTGCTTCTCTCTCTCGGCCTCCTCAAATTTTATCCACACCACGGTGGTTGCCACTGACTTATCAGACACCATTCCAGCAGCCATGTCCATTAAGGCCTTTGCCAGGGCCAAAGCAGCCAAAACTACTAGAACAGCTGCTAAACCCCCCTACACCCGGCCCTCTTCTAGTTCACAAATGCTTACTCTGGCAGAAGATTTAATTTCATTAATTAGGGATCTCAATCTCACCCAGACAGGGCCTCTCAGCCCCAGAGAAGAGACCTAGGGCAGAGCCCCGAGCCTGTGTCCTCTGATGATTCTGCTGATGAATCAGACATAACAGACCAGCCGACTTAGAACCTTTCTGCACCTTCCACAACACAGGCCCTTAGCTGTACCTCCTGTGCTCTCTGTAGTGGATGATGCCTTCAATGATGTCTGCTCTGCACCAGATTCTTTACCTCCAGCCCCTGCCAAACCAGACAGATTTAGACACTCATCACCACCAAGAGGCCCCACTTGCAGACCGAAACTAAGCCAGGTCTTTAGACAGATGGGGCAAAAGGTTTACACTTCAGCTACTCTTCAGCTAGAGCTTTAAACTGTCAGTTTCAAATGATACAATACCAAGAGTTTATGCTTGATCAGTGCTATCCTCTGATGAATCAATTGATAGGTTAGTAACCATTCCTTAAAATGTGGCTATGATGCACTGGAGCTTCATTTAGATCAGCCATGACTGGCACAGTGATAAGAAGGCATGCATTGCCAAATCTACCTCCAAATCAAAAACAGAGGCTCTACAACAGATAATGCAGTTAGCAAACATGAGAGCTGTGGAAAGAGTGCCAACAACAGAACAAGGAAAGGGATTCTACTCAAGACTATTCCTAGTCCCAAGAAAGGAAAAAGTTGGAGACCTATTCTCGACCTGTCCACCTTAAATACATACATCATTGTCCCAAAATTCAAAATGCTGACCCTAGCAACTTCTTTCCATGCTGGGCAAGGAGTGTTGGCTGGTAACTCTAGATCTCAAGGAGGCATACCTGCAATCTGCAGAAGATACCTCAGATTTCTTGCAGGATCAGAGCATTATCAATTCTCAGCATTGCCGTATTCACAAAATGCCTGGCATCAGTAATTCAAATTTACCCATACCGCAAGCTGACAACAGATTTACAAAGGGTCATTTCAAGCACTGGGATACACAGTCAATTTACAAAAATCAAGGCTGATCCGAATTGGACACAGTAAAACAAATGGCTTTCCTAACTGCAGAAAAACAAAGAGAACTCCCTCTTTACTTCTTGGCACTAACAAAACAGAACAAGTTAACAGCAAGAAAAGTACTGCAGGCCTTGGGCTTCATGGCATCATGCATAATCTTGGTTCCACTTGCCAGACTACATATGAGAAAACTACAGTGGTACCTAAAGAATTTATGGTCCCAACACAGGCACAGCCTAGAAACAGAAATTCCACTAATTCCATGCTTAAAACAGGAGTTCCACCTGCACATCAACCTAAAAGAAATGCTGGCAGTAAAACTGGCAATCCAAAACTTCAGACCATTTCCAGTTGATGATAAGGACAGACAACACCACAGTCATGTGGTACATCAACAAACAGGGAGGCACTCATTCATACCCCCTATGCAGAATGACTTTGGAGCTGTGGAACCTGGCACTCAGCTACAACATCCAGTTACAGGCAATACTTGTACTGGGAAAAGAAAATACTCTAGCAGACATTTTAAGCAGAACCATCCGGATGCCCACGAATGGATGCACATCTTCAAGACCATCTCAAAGAAATGAATGCCTCAGATAGATCTGTTGCTTCCCCTCTCAATCACCAGCTCAAAGGACATTCCACCCACTAGCATGGAAAGTGGATTCGCTCTCCTTCAGTTGGAATCTTCCTTGATACACAAGATATTACTAAAAATCAAGGAAGACGCCCAAGGATAATCCTAATAGCTCCAAACTGGCCAAGACAACACTGGTACCCACTGCTGAGGAGCATGTCTCAGAACAATATGTGGCCAATACCCTGATGCCTTTGATGTTAACTCAGAACAACTACAGCATCATGCATCCAAACCTAAAAACTTTGCAACTGACTGCATGGAACATCACATAGCAGCAGCTAATCCAGAACTTTCCCAAAGAGTTAAAGACATTATTCTTGAAGAAGGAACTATGCAGGAAAATGGAAAAGGTTTGTCATTTGGATGTGTCAAACTTAGATATGCCTAACATTCTGGAGTATCTGGCAGAACTTCTACATTCAGGCCTGTCCTACTCCTCCATCAAGATACATGCATCAGCTATATCAGCAGAATACAGCTTTGATCCACCTGTTTTAGACAGTTCCTCAGAGGAATCAAGAATGTAAAACCTCAGGAAACCACCATTACCAGCTTGGGACTTGAACTTTGTGCTAGAAAAGTTGACACTATCACCCTTTGAGCCAGCAGCAACAGCAGACCTACAGCATCTAGCCTTCCTACTGGCAATAACCTCAGCCAGGAGGGTTTCTGAACCCAGGCCCTAATGGCAGTACAACCCTTCCTAATCTTCCATCAAGATAGAGTGTCCATGAGGACTAATCCTACATTTATGCCTAAGGTGGTATCCAGAGTGTCTTTAAACCAGGCAATCCACCTACCTACCTTCTTTCCCAACCCACAAAACAGAGGGAAAGAATACTGCATACCTTGGATGTACATAGACAGCTACGCTACTACCTGGACAGAACAAAAGTAGCAGAAAAGTAGCCTATGCAACAGGAAGGGAAGGAAAAGCTATTTCCAAACAGACAATCTCCAAATGGATAGGAAATTGCATACGATTCTGTTACTCCTTCCATGGAAAACCAATTCCACAGAACATAAGACCTCATTCTACAAGGGCAACAGCCACTACCACCTTGGACCTCCGTGCATACATTTGCCAAGCATTATAATTTTCCTCTATATTCCAGATCCCGAGCAGGGTTTGCCACTGCTGTACTGCAAGGGATCCATAATCTAGTTTCTTCCTCCTCCCTAGTTGGCTATTGCATCCATGAAGGACATAGTACAGTTTGTACCTACCATAAATGTAGATGTCCGAACTGGATAGCATCTTAGGGTGTTTACCCTCCTAATAGCTAGCTGGTGATTTGTTGTATATATTTACATACATGCTTATTTTTGTGTTTACCACTATCTTTTTGGAAACATTGGCATTTATCCAATTTTTAGCCTACAAGAGGGCTACTGGCATCCGGCCGACTGAAGGGCTGCCTGACGACAGGACAACCCAGTTGTTATGACTGCAGATGCTATCCAGTTCGGACATCTACATTTGTGGTAGGTACAAAACTGTACTTTTCTTACTAAATACTACAAGGTTGCACATTTTGGTGTTGAGTTTGAGCCCATTGTTAACACACTAGCTGTTGGTAAGCAACATCTCCTGCTGCAGTGCATGCATGTTAGAAGGGGAATTGATGACTCCTGGATTACAATCATCTGTGAACTTTGTTAACCAGAAATCCTTATTGCATAATTAGAGATTGGAGAAGTAGGTACTGAACAGCCAAGGTCCCAGAACTGATCCCCTGGTTACCTTCATATACTCAAAGGATGCTCCACCCACACTGACAGTATGAATCCTATCTCAAAGTCAGTTAGCTATCCACTTAACTGCATATGGGTTACTTTGGAAATCATTCAATTTGTTTATTATATTTGCAGGTGGTATGGTATCATATACCGTGATGAGGTCAAGGCATGCTGTATAGACAGCTTATCCACAGTCAACAGCCTGAATAACCCACTTAAATAAATTTACAAGATTAATTAAACATGATCTACCCCTGATAAAGCCAAGCTGCTGGAAATGGATTCTGATTACTTGTTCCAGCAGCCAAAGGAACGCACCAGGGGGAATAGGAGTGAGTAAATTAAAGTCATATTGCCCATCTCTGCTGCGGGATGGGGAAAGTTGCTGGATTAGACTAAGCAAAGTTAAGCTCTAGGTGGTGTTTGGCCATGCAGACCTATTGTATTAAACTCCAGAGGTGTTAGTCGGCAAGGAGAATACAATGCTTCAGTTGCAGTGGACCGCTGAATATGTAAACATGCTTAATTAAATGCCGTTTACTCAGCAGAGGCAGAAAGAAGTAGTGACTGCAACAAAACTCCAAGCTACCATGGATGATAAACCACTACTACTAATGCAGACGACCATGGATAATAAGCCACTACCGCTACCCCAAGCTACTGTGAATGATAACCCGCAGCTGCTTGACTCTTGACCACATTGGTAGCAAAAGTAGCTCATTGGTGCAGGAGGGAGCCAGTCTACCAAAAGAGTGGAGATAAGATGTGACTAACAAGGGAAAGAAGAATCAAAAACAAAATAAAAACAGCTGCAGTACTTTTGTCCGTTTTAGGGTGATAAGAGAGATTTGTTGTTAAGCAAGACCAGTGTTGTTTATTTTTGATACTATGATTAGTATCAATCAGTGATAGCATTCTGTATGTGTGAGACAGATATGGTTAAGGTCTGCAGCTTTTTTATTTTTGGAGCACTGACAAGAGGAATTTTTACCCCCATAACTAGGCAATATAGTCAGTGCCATGCATGCATTCTGATTAACCATGTGTTGTGCATGGATGGAAGTAGCACTTGATGAATGCACAGTTTTTGCTATGCTGCTCTACGAGGCTGACTGCATTAAAAAAGTAAGGATAGCATAGTACATGTTCTAACACCTAGTCTTCCAAAGTCCTAGAGATAACTAGCAGTTCTACAGAAAAGACATGAACAAATTATATGTACAGATTAAAATATCATACACAGTACATATGAAGTTTACTACCATGACAACTTATTGGGGGGCAGAGGTGATTAACTGTTGTGCATTATGTTTCTATTGATTTATCTTGTTCTAAAGACATTTGTCAAATAAATATTAAAATTATGGCAAGTAGTGGAAATGGTCCATTTTGTTTACAACTTATTTACTTAGATGAGATCAAAATAATTGATTTTAAGCTACTAACAGTAGCAATTCATCAACATGTCAGAAGTCATCTGCATAACTACATGCATACTTGTATATGGCAAAGAGCAATAGCTGAGAATAATATTTTTTTGCAGTGGGCAAGCACATCTGGACCACCCTTGTAGGGGATTACATCCACCATACAATCAACTTAACCCTGAGATCTCACTGTCATGTATAGGACTGTTTCCTCTCCATTTGTAATAGTGCTCAGTCAGTCAGTTCTCAGCACATTTAGGTAGTGTACTATTGGGATAATTATATGAAAGTTAGTCAGTTGTAGACTTCTTGATAATTTGTCCCTCAGATAAATGAAAACCACCACAAATATTTTATGCAAATGCACTAAAAAAGGAAACCATGAGATGTATTTCTCTTGGCTTTACAAATTGATTAACTGCAAAAAAAATAAAAGGTTGTATAGTTTCATAAAGAAACCACCAGCAAAATAAATGTACACTTGTTAATGTATCCCTAAACAGGGTGTTTCTAAACTGTGCAGTCAGCTGCCCTAGGATACCCAGTTCCAGAGGGGACCTGCTGCCCAAGCAAATTTTAAAATTCTATTCACTTAAACATTAGCTATTTTGAATGTTTTATGAGAATATACTAAAGGCAGAAGTTTTATTTTTGCTGTTTCATTTTTTCCACAGGTCAATATTTCCTTAATCAATGCTGGCATTACTTTCACATAGTATCTCTGGGAAAACACTAAGGCTTTATAGTATTAGCTTTATGTCATATTTTTAGAGCTAGCAATTATATACATCCTGCACAGAAGACACTAATGTAATTTATTTAGAAGGACAGTCCTTAATCCAGACAGTAAGCTTTTCTCATGCCTGACTAGATCCTTATATGAGATTTATAGGTGCCTGACCCTTGGAGGGCATTAAGTTAAATGGGTGTTTAACCAAGTACAGTTTCTTAAAATGTTGTACCAAAGATATTAAGATTGGATCATAGACATGCTCTTTAAAAAAACATTTGTATTGGCTTTATATATAATATGAATATATATGCTTGCACACACACATAAAATCTGCACAGTAGGTAGTAACATCAAACATTTTGTAACACAATATTAGATACCATAAATTGTGCTTACATTGAATAATTTTGGTGATTTAAATCGTTGGTGTATAAGTGATTCACACAATGGATATATGTTTAAGATACTTTAGGGCAGTTAAGCTTGGGAGGTACTTGGTGTGCTATTAAACAGCAGTTTCTTACAATTATCACACTAGAGTGATGTGCTTAATAGGTGTCTATGCCTTGGACTGTATCTAGTTAAGCGATAGTTAAACTAAAGAGATGTTACACAGTATGCATTAAGTACAAAGAAAACTGGGCATGCAGTCTGTTTGCAAGTATGCATCCCCTGATATCCTGCCATGCATTTATATGGCTTCTGGTGAGCTGCTACAGACATAGTATATGCATGTTAGTACAGTACTTCAACAGAATGTTCCATAAAGTGATTTTCAAGTGATAACTCCAACTTTCATTTTTACATTATCTTTTGAATACTTCATAAAGTACTGAAATGGAATGTATTCAGACCCCCTATATATTTATTCACATAGTCATCTCTGTGTACCCTTCTGTCTGCTCACGGATATATTTTTGAATGTACTGTTACTGTGTGGGATTTGTTCAATCAATACAGAATTGTGCATTCAGATCTAGTGTGTTTGGTGAGAAAAGTACAGTTGTGTAGGTAAACCTACCATAACAGTAGATGTTTGAATGATCACTGCTACAGTAGCCTTAGCTATATCGGTTATATCCTGCCAATAACAGTTGCTCGCATCCAAAGCTTCAGGGCACCTTCCACATGCCCAAACTTTCAGGCAGTTTGAACCGAGCTAACTAAAAGGCAAGTTTGGGTGCCAAGCCCCTCAGAGATTTTCTCGCCAACAGAGAGAGGGAGGCTGAGCCCTGAAAGGATAATGCTTGGAAGAACAAGAAAATAAATGGCCAAACCCTGGAATAAACAATACACCAAAAAAATTGTGGGATAGATGGAGGGAATGGCTACTGCAGCAGTGATCATGCAAACATCTACTGTCATGGTAAGTTTCCTTACGCAGCTGTACTACATTTGTCATACTAAGCACGGCTATAGTAGCCTTAGCTACATGAGTAGATTAACCTTGCTTACTACATTTGGGAGGTGGATGGAGAAGAATACAGAAGCCCCATGGAAAGTTGTCCTTGCATAGCCTTACCCAGACCTAGAGAAGGACTCAAACATATAGGGTTTTGTAAAAGTATGTATAGAGGACCAAGTTGCAACTTCTAGAATAGTTCCAGAATCCAACCCTTTCCAAAAAGCCATAGATTAAGGCAAGGGCCTGGTAGAGTGAGCCTTGACTCTGCCTGGAATAGTTATGTTGTTGTGAATATAACAGAATGTAATAGCCTTAGACAATTATTTGGAAATAGTCTGTTTTGACACAGGCTGTCCCTTCTTACCTCACAAATGAGCAATTGATCCGAAGATCTGAAAGATTTAGTCCTGTCAAAATAGTACCTGAGTTGCCTGTGGATATAGAAGGTATAGAGAGTTCAGGAAAAAAAACTGGGAGATTGATAGTTTGGCTTGAAGTAAACTCAGATACCACTTTAGGCATAAAAGAAGAAATAGTTCCCAAATAAACCATGTCTCCCTGGAAAATGAGATAGGATTGACTCACCATAAAAGCCTGCAAAACAGATAGTCTTCTTGCAGAGGTCAGAGCAATCAGTAAAACCATTTTCCATGTTAAGAATCTCAAGTCAGCCAATTTAGCTGGTTCTAATGGAACAAGCGTTAGCTTCTCTAACAAAATTAAGATCCCAAGGAGTTGCCACCAGTTTTCTTGGAGGTCATTTTTGCAAAACCCATTACAAAACATTTTGACATGACAGTGCATTAAAAGAGGAGGATCCATGGGTAGACATGCTGAAATGGCCAACAAATGAACCTTGACAGAGAAGTAATAAAGGCCATAGGATAGTAGCTCACACAAACATTGTAAAACCAGAGAACAACTAGCCCTGAATTGGTGCTAGTTATGTTGTTGGGACTGACTAGAAAACCTTTTCCATTTGCTAATATGTGATTTTCTAGTAGCAGGCTTTCTAGCCTCCATTAGTACCTGCTTCACATCCTTAGTAAACAAGTGCTTAAAAAGAATTAAGACACTATAATCCAGGCATTCAAATGAAATTGATTGGTGCCATGGTGTATCAAACAGCCCCATTCTTGTGTGAGTAAATCCAGTCTGTGAGGAAGCATGTAATAATTTCCCCTGGCCATTTCCATAGTTGCCTGAGCCAGAAGGGAGTTTCCACAGTAACCTTAAGGGATCCCTTCTGAATCTTTAGAAATACCCTGGGTATTAGTGGAAAGGGCAAAAATCATACAGGAACATTCCTGTCCAAGAAAAAAAAAGGTATCCATCTTCTTGCATGGAGTTCTGGAGCAGATTATTGCCAGCTGATTGTTCAGAGATGGAGCAAATCTTGGAAAACTCCCTGATCTAGTTTGCATTCTTGAGGATCTGCCCTTGTCCTGCTCAACTTGTGTGTTACACAATTGTACTCTGACAGAAAGTAAGATTTCTTTAAAGTAAGATTGTGCTGTGAAGCTGTATACCAAGCTAGCATGTCTAGTCTGCAGAGAGGTACATCCTGGTTCCCTCTACTTGTTGGTTACCCACATGACTGTAGTATTTTCTGTAACAACTTGAAGAGGTTCTGGGGACCACATATGATCCAGACAGTTAAGTGCCTTAATCATCTATTTTATATTTATTTGGTTGCATCTGTCATTAGTGCTCACACACCTTGCACTTTTATCCCTCCTGAAACTGCTCCCCAAGCAAAGTCTGAGGCCTCTGTGGTGACTGACTGCTTTGGAACAGGGAGGGAAAAGGGGGAGACCTGGATTTAGGTACATCTGTTGTCTCCGCCAAGTAATATCTCTTCTTACAACCTCCAGCACTGGGATCTGAAAAGACAAGGGGTGTTGCTGCTGGGACCAAAGAGATTTCAGATACCACTATATGTTTCTCATGTGGAGTCTTGCCAAGAGTATAATAATAATCATAGAAGCCATGAGATCCAGTGACTGGCATTTGAGTGGAAAAATATATATAAACAGATCTAGGTATAGATATATTTTTTCCTGTGGTAGAAAAGCTCTTTGAACTGTTGTGTCTAGTTGACATTCTAGAAACATAATCTTGTGAAAAGGAGTCAAAAAAGACTACTGAATCTTCTCTTGGGATCCCAGCTTGTGTAAGAGAACTCTCCTCTCACTGAAGAGAGACATTCCTAACACTTTAAAAAAGACTCTGTATAAATAAGCAAGTCATCTAAATATATTAAAATGTGGATACCCTGTAGTCTACATTGAGCTATAACTAGAGCTTAGACACTTTGGGCTATTCACTGCACCAAGAGTGTTCACAAAGGGTAAGGTAGGGGACTGTTCATGTGATCCAGACTCAGAAAACCTTGAGGAACAGCTAAAGGCTGGATGAATAGGGATGTGATGATAAGCATGTTTTAAATCTAGTGTTATCTGGAAATTTGAAGGAAGACGTAGAGGTAACAGGTTGTGAAGTGACATCATTTTGAATTTGGGCACTATCACAAACACATTTTAAAAAGAAAGATCCAGAACTGGTCTCTAAATGCTTTTTCTTTGGGACTAATAATATCCGTGAATAAAACCCCTTTCTGACCTGGGAAGGGAGACATGGTTCTATCACTGTCTGGGATAGCATATGATGAAGGACAGGAGGAAACAAAAGATTCTGGTCTGGAGGATGAGGAATTATCTGCTGGAAAGGAGGAATTTCCTCCCATTGCCATTTGTAACCTTGATGAATGTTCTTCAGAACCCATTTGTCTGAAACTGTCTGTTGCCAAAGAGAAAAGAGGAGATTTAGACTTTCTGGAAGAAAACAAGGGCTGCCAGAGTGGAAAGGGGGAACAAAGTGTCTTAAGTAGTCATTCTGACTTATTCAACTGTCCTTGGGTTTAGGAGTTTCTAGAATTCTTCTTGGAACCCCTTTGCCATTTCTTCTTAAATATCTTTTTCTCTACATTTTGTTGAGACTGTTTATCTTGTTTCTTATCAAAACTGGAATAGTAGTTAGAGAATACCTTGGAACATTTCAAAAAGGAGAGCTGAAAAATCTTAAGAGATTCCCTGAATCAGCTTACCCCTTTCATCATACTTTTTGATCTCCTCTTCAGCAGAGGGGCCACAAACTAAATGTATATCCACAAGAGAATTTAAAATCTCATTTTTAATATTCTTTATGAGTTTCTGAGAAAGCAGCCATGCAAACCTCCTCAAAACAGTACCAGTGGCTATAATCCTTGAAGAAATATCCCCAGTCATACACATATTGTATACAATGAATAGTGACTTGAACAATAAAATAAATTTATTTAATGCATACTTTTCCTTACAAGAAAAAATAACAGTTAAATATTCCTCATACTTTCAAAATTAGTTAGGACAAACCTTAACATATTAACCTGACAGTTAAAAAGTTCTGAAACTCAAAGTTGCAGAAGCATACATTTTCCCATACTTAGCACTAATCTCTCCATCCTTATCAGAAATGGTAGAATTGGAATTAACAAAGTGTTTAGCAGTAGAAAGATTAACTAAAGCTATAGCTACCACATCAGGTTTGGGAAGAGTGTATAAAACTTAAAAGACTGATGAACTTTAATATGCATGCTATCTGCGTTTTTAGGGGCATCTGGCTGACGGTCAGGAAAATTACAGGCAGTGACACACACACACACACACACACACACACACACACACACACACACACACACACACACACACACACACACACACACACACATCCTCCTCCAAAGCTGATAGAAATGGAGGAATGGGTGCAGGTTCTATAAATTCCCTCTGTAATAGCGCATAGTATTTTCTTAGGGACTGAGTAACCTCGGGGTTCTCCCACTGAAAACACTGGCACATTCTAGAAATACTTTCTTTTATAGACTTCATGGCAACACCAGCTATATATCAATGTCTCAAGCAGGCTATATTAATATCTTTGCATGTGTGATACCAGCACTTGTCCTTGCAGGGAAGACAGAGACTACTAGAAAAATCCAGCTGAGATGCAAAATACAGAAAGTGGGTAAATTATAATGTAATGATTTATTGTTGCAGTGACCTCATCTTGAATATCTATTGATATTGTAAGTACCTTACGTAATCTTAAATTCCATGATACTGGCATATGAGAACTAAGTATGGGCAGGCTGTATGGAGATTTGAAAGCAAAGCTCTCAAGTGTACCTCATTACGGGGAATGTAACTCATTTGGGGTCTTAAAAAGTTCATGCTCCTCGAAGTTCCACATTGAAAGGGTCTGCAACACATTCAGTGTTAGGAATTTTTTAAGTGAAATCCATGGTAAATAAAAATGAATCATATTTTCATTAAAAGATCTTCTTTGTAAGTAAAATCAGCATATTGTAACCATCCTATGACCTCCCTAGCTGAAGTTGTTTTTAAGCCATTAGTATGTGTTCCACATTTTCCCCATTTGTTCCACATTATGAGGGCTAGTGTTCCTCATTTTGGAGATGAAAAGTTGAGAGCTATGCTTGAAAGAGTCACTAATCATCTGATCTGATGTTGTCTCTTCAGTCTTCATCAAACCTATGGGTCTGGGTTCTGAGCTCGGAACCAGCTCGGCCATCAGCAAGCTTAGGATTCTAATTTAGAGCTCCTCCCACCCTACCCATACTGCCTAGCTCCACTGAGATACCCAATATCTCTTTGGCCACAAACAGGGAAGCATCGTGGTTCTGTTAGAACTCCTCCTGGGCATTTCTAACATGTGTTTAGTCAGCCATAAGTGGTCTTTTGACCTTTAATCTCTCATTCGCCTACCCTTCTCTTTCTTTCTGCCTCTTTTGTTAAAAAAAAAAAAAAAAGTTAATTGTTTTCCTTAGTTTAGTGTACTGTTTTTCTGTGTGTGTTCATCGCATTCTCTCTCTATCTTTCTACTTTTTCTTTTTCTCTTGCTATTATGTCAGAGAAGTCTTACTTACCATTGGGTTTAAGAAATGCACTTCCTGTGGGCACAAGTTCCCTGTATCTGATGCCCACAAGACGTGCGTTTACTGTTTGGGTCCTGCCCACATTCAAGTGACTTGTTCTATCTGCAAGGCCTGTCTTCCCTGGGCCATTGCAGATAAAGAAATAAGCTTGTTCTCAGGGGTCTTATTCCCTTTCCTTCTCCTACCATTGTTTCTGTCTCAGGGGCTCAAAACCCTGCCAAAAAGTCTAAGGAGTCCAGGGACTATAAGAAACGGTCCCCACACCCCTCCATGTCTGTTAGGTCAGAGCCCCTAAAGAAGGCCTCAAGACCCTCAGAGCTAAGTTCCCTGGCTCTGATACTGGTGTCTTAATCTCAACCACATACCCCAGCTGCCTATTTAAGGACAGAGTTTGCGGCACAGAGCATGTCTCCAAGAGTTGCTTCCCCAAGATATCATTCCAGACCCTCTTCTGTGTCCTTATCCATCAGGTTATCTCAGAGCCTATTGGAGAATGAGGTGGACAGATTGATGAGAAAGTTTCTCCATACGCAGATCCAGATGGGGGTCCTCCCAGCTATGTCTCCTACAGGATCTGCGAGCAGAGCTTCCCCCTCTAGTATTGTTTCTCCTTCTCTAATCTGGCCTGCTGTTTTAAGCTCCTGGATCCATTGGTCTCTGGGGCCGGTCTGTTAGGCCCAATACTCCTTACTTCTTTGAGCCCGACTGCTTCCTTGACTCACTCAGTTCTGACAGCATCAGGGCCAAGCTGGTCTTGGAGCTGAAGCCTCAACTTTGAGTCTGGGGGGATAACTTAGACTCCAAAGCTCTCAGAGTTGTACCTTCCCCTCGGTGACTTGGAGTTTAACAGCTCACTCCTGAGGGCTGCTGGTGACTGGGGATTGTCTGTTCTTGATCCCTCAGGACTGGGAAGGATTCCTACTGGTGTCTGCAAGGGTATGGAAGGAACCAGACGCTGCAGAGCCTAACCCTAAAAAAGCAGATAAGATTCTTAGTCCCCCCAAAGATGGACCTCACTGGAAGAAGGGCATTCCAGTAAATGTTCTTTAAGCTCTTGAACTTACCTCCCTTTGAACTTACTGCTAAGACAGAGTTAAAAATCGTGTCCTGGAAAACAGCCTTGTTAGGAGCTATTACTTCAGCCAAAGCACTGTTTTCCAAACCTTCCTATCTCATTTTCCATAAAGACAGAGTTACCTTATGTACTAATCCCGCTTTGTTACCAAAGCTTGCACCAGTAAACACTATTAATCAGTCCATCAATCTCCCTTTGTTTTTTTTCCAAATTTCCAAACCAAGGGTGAATATATGTTGCATCTTTTAGACGTTCATAGACAATTGTGCTTCTACCTAGATAGGACAAAAACATTCAGGAAATTTGATCAGTTGTTTGTCGCTTTCTCGGATTCCAAAAAAGGAAAACTGTTGTTAAAGTTACTATTGCTCAATGGTTAAGAGATTGTATCACTCATGTTTATTCATTGAACAATTTTCCTTTACCTAAATCAGTCAGAGCTCATTCCACGAGATCTATAGCCACATCTCAGGCCTTCTGGTCTAGAGTTTCTTTAGAAGATATTTGTGCAGCTGCTTCATGGGTGAACTCTCTCACCTTTATTTTGCAGTCCAAGCTTGATATCATTATCCAGGAATAGGGCTGCTTTTGGTTCTGCAGTGCTCCGGAATATCCTTCCATAAGGCTGCCCAGATCTGTGTAGATGGTGACTCTGTCCCACAGGTTTGATGAAGACTATACAGACAACATCAGATAAAGAAGTTATGTGCTCACCATAATGTTCCATCTGCGTTGTCTGCTTCAGTCTTCATCAATCCCCCTCCTCCTTCCCCCCTTCCTTATCTCTGAATGGCCTGATGGATTATTCTGGGAACCTTTGTTCCTGTTTTGAGCTCCTGAGCATTCTTTTAAGCTATATTGTTTGTTTTAAGAATGTATTTCTGTCTTCTGAGAATATTGGCAGCAAACTCAATCTGAGGTATCTGAGAGGAGCTAGACAGTATGGGTAGGGTGGGAGGAGCTGTAGCTTGGAATCCTAAGCTTGCTGATGGCCGAGTCGGTTCTAAGCTGGGAACAGAGACCCACAGGTTTGATGAAGACTGAAGCAGACAACACAGATGGAACATTATGGTGAGTACATAACTTCTTCTTTTGTCTGTCACCCCATAGTATCCTAAAATTGTAGGTCTTTAATTGCAGTCTTCTTACAGTTTGTTCCCTTCCACAATGCTGTTCCCAGCAGTAATGCACTAAACAAACAGAAATGTTAGCATTTTGCTGATTTTGACCGTATTTGTTGCGCATGTGTTATGCACAGTAAGTGTGCTTTAGCTCGTGAGTTATGGTATGTAGCTGCTGCTTTGATTTACCCACCACCATAATTAATAAATGCAGTGTGTTTCCCTTTCCTTGTCTTTTTTTATCATTTTATACCTGTTTTCTACAGATTTTGCTTAGCTGGTACAACATGTTTAGTACCTCATTTCCTACTTCATTGGCAGTGTTTTGTTTGTTTTACTGTTGATTTGGCTGTTTCTTAGGAAACTGTGAACCTGAAGTCTGAAATAGGTTTTACTGCAGAGAGGCAAGCCTTTTCTGAAACTGCTGCTACCGTAGTGGATGTATTCTATGCAGTAACAGGGACTTCAGTACTGATGTCCTTGGAAATGATGTTATCCTGAGACCCAGGATAGTGTCCTTACTCCTGAGAAAGAGGTTAAGCTCACTGTAAATGCATCCCTTTCCTTCTTCTGTTCTCAGTGCCTGAATATTTTAATGTCAAATGTCACTTTAGAAAGTAAGAAAGTGGTCAATGTTCAGTGCCAAAACGGAAAATAAGACTTAAAAACATTCCAAGTTCCGATGTGGCAGCCTAATATCGAGGCAAGAACACCACCAATTCTGTCCTTGTTGTGTTAAACCCTTGTATGTCATCTTCTGACTGTAGGAATGAGAGCATTTCACCCAAATGAGTTACTTCTAACACCAGATAATGCTTGGTGCTTGAGGCCCTTTCTTAAGTTGCTAATTGACAGAGGAGACTTCAGATGACCAGGACAATGTTGTTTCCTCAGAGAGACAAACTGAAGCTTAGCAGGTGAATAACACCTAGGTTGAGAATGTGAGGCAAAAAATGTAAGAGATCTCAAAGCAGTCCTTTTTATGTGATTCATTTATTTTATTTATTTATGTGGCGTTAACTCGGATAGAGTAGTCATCTAGCTGCACCATTTTTAGACTTGGCATGGTGGATTTATAGATTCATATGAAAAGGATGCAACCATAAGATACAAACATAATGGATAAAAAATACAGTAAGCAGTGTCATCAGAAGATGGTTGACTTAACAAGACTTGGACTGGTAGTGTTGACATTGTATTTATAAATATGTACAGGACATTTATGTACAACCTGTGAAGTATGTACATTTAAGTTAATCTGACAGGGTCACTGAGTAACAGGTTAGTGACCCATGAAATATAAACTAGCAAGATGATAGTTTAACCCACACTGACCCTCATGCTTGAGAGTGAAGCCCAAGTGACTAGCCATAAACCCAGCCTTTCTGTCTGAGCCAGCCATATACTGTGATTGTCACAACCTCTGACATTTGTAACTCGGTTGTGGGTGTTCAGTGTGCTGCTCTTCCTCACAGACAGTTTAGTCTGTGTCTTTGACTTATTGCTTACTGGTTAAATAAGTCATATCCTAGATACCAGATCACACATGTACATCTGCAGATCCTCTGCTCAGGACTAATTTACCAATCAGTGTGGAAAATGTGTCTTTGACCAAGACAGACATTACTGAATGCTTACCTTTGTGCAATTTCATTCACATTACATTTTCCATCACTGGCTTCCCTATGCAGTTTCTGACTTCTTACATACCGGAAGGTGCTCCAGCTACACACAGACTGCTCATGTTCCTAAACAGTGAGAAACATGTCCTTGTGGTACATTTGGTTCTGTACACGTCTGAAATGACCTTCAGCTGCAGAGACATATGGCTGTTGCATGTTCCCTGTAGGCAAAGAGATGCACATAGTGCCATGCCCACAACTTCAATAACCAAATGTATGGGAAGAAATAATGTCCATGGCCCCTCAAACCACCAAGAGATAGCAGTATGGCAGGCATCAGCAGCAGACTGCCCAGTGGCCATGTCAGTAGCAGAAAGAATGCACTGTACAAGGGAAAGTGCCTTTATTATTGCTGTGTGTATGAACTATTATCTCCTTCTCATTATATAGGAAACATTACCTAAAACACATACTGGAACACACGTGTGACTACAGAAGCATGCAGGATTTCCTTCATGCTGTAGCACATTTCTGCATGTTATACTTGCATAAGCATGTACTATACATCAAGCACAACAAATATTACTTCCCTTGCCCACATGCACTTGTTTAGTGAAGCTGTGGATATGATGCTGAATGCCTGTGTTTGCCCACAGGGAATTTGCAACAGCCATATGTCTCTGTAGCTGAATGTCACCTAAGCTATGTATCCCCAACCCAATGTACAGCAGGAAAATGCCTCACTGCCTAGCAGCCTGAATCCATACAGGACTCTTCCACTGTGATCCCATGATTTGGGATTATTTTTAGTGTTAGCCACAGGGATTCTGTCAAACTTAGCAAAGCAATTGCTTATTCACCCACCTGTTCCTAATCTTCCTTTTAACAGAAGTAGAAGAATCAGAATTACTGCATTCTGAAACAGGCAATCTATACTTCAGGGCAAGGGCCTTGTTTCATACTGATAATATACATTGGTTGTCTGCCATTAGTTCATTGACTCCTGTACAGCCATGTATTTTCTCAAGTTGTTGTACATCTCTTTGTTATGTGTCCTGAACTGAGGAAATAGGACACATGCACATACCTGTTCTGAATTTCCAGAATGTACTGCAGAAAACACCAGGACATATGCCTTATGTGATTTCCTGTTTTCTTCATTTGTATATGTCATTCATTACTCATTTTCAAATGAAAAGGCTTTAATACTTGATAGTCTTGTAACAGCTGTTTACAAGTAGACTCCCTAAGCTCCTAAACTACTTGTTACAGCTGACCTATTTTTTGTAAACATGTAATAAACAGATCTTTGTTAAGTCTCTATTTACTAACAGAATTATTTACTTGCTTACTTAATCTGTTAATTAAGCTTGGCCTGAAGACTTTTTTTCAGCCATGACCTGGGAACCAAGGCAAATTATTACAGAGGTTTATTGCGAAGCTGAAATTATACAGTTTCAGATACTTTACATATATACCTTAAAACTGTGCCTGATTTTGCAAAAACTGCCTGATTTTGTCTCATATTTTTGCCCTGTCCCTCATAAAATTGTTGATTTTCTGGTAAATCACTGAGGATCAGTGCCAGTCAGTAATGTCACACATTAGACTTCCATACTTTTTACAGTTAAATGTATGTTGATGTAAAACCTGTTGCTCTATTCTTTTTTTATGAAATCTCATAATATTTAAAAATTGTCTTTGGTTTTGGACTTTTGGCCCCTGTTATTTTGGCATTGTACCTGATTATTAAGCAAAGTTGAGAGCTATGTTTATATAGGAGATACACTTGGTTTTCAACAGTATGCAAACTATTACTATAACAGGAAGTGACAAACAATATGAGCAGCATTAACAGGAAGCGATAAACAATAGTGCATAGCTCTCAATCTTCCATCTCTAAAATGAGGAACACCAGCCCTTATAATGTGAAACTAATGGGCAAAATGTAGAACGTACTAACGGCTTGCTAACAACTTCAACTAGTAAGGTCAAATGATGGTTAAAATATGATGGCTTACCTTATAAAAAAGATCTTTTAATGAATTCATATGATTTATTTCTGTTTGTCATAGATATCAGTTAAAAACTTCGTAATACTGAATTTGAGATAGATCCTTTCAGTGTGGAACTTCAAGGGACATGAACTTTTTAAGACCCCAAATGAGGTATGTTCCTCATAATGAGGTACACTTGAAAGGTATGAGAGCAGCATTGTGACACGGTATAGTCCTTAAAACCTATACTGGAGAACTACTAGGTCACATCCATCTCCTTTTCTTTGCAGAGAAGTGGAATACTGATAAGCTCTTAAGGATGACCATGCTGTTACCTATACCATTGTACTGGACTTGCCAGAAAGGGGTGATACTATTTTGTAGTTGTTGGCCTCTCTTTTCATTAACCTGGGAAACTGATGCAAGCTTTTTAGCAGAATAAACATCATTATTGCTTAGAGATCTGACATAAGTAGCAAGCTATCGTCATCCTTAAGTGCTACTAGCAGACATTAGGACAGCTACTTTATCCCATTCAGCAGAAAGGGCTGCCTAATAGCACTAACATAAAATCAAAGTTAGTGCTGAGAGAGGGGATGATTTGTTGATTTCCCATATATCTGGGACTCTGGCACCCAGCTTTTTAAGTGAGATGGGCCCTCATCTTTATGATGTTGTGTGAGATTCATTTAAAACCCAGTATTTGAGAAGAGTCAGTCTTATATAGTCTTTTATTGCTAGTTTATGTTCTGTTTGAAAAGGGAGTTATATAGCCTATTCCAGAAACTGAGGTTAGTTTGGAGATCTACTCCTGTATTTTCTTTTTCAACAAGAAGAGGTGGGAAGTAAAGGCCAGTTATGTACCCAAGTGCTTTCAGCAGACACATTTGGCAGACCAGACTCAGAATGGTCATGTTACATATACCGTTACATATACCTCCTTGCTGTCTAAGGTTGTTGGTAGCAATTATCAGACATGATGTATGTCTGTATGTTAGCTTATTGGGAGTCTTAGAATATCTGTCAGTTTTTCCTTCCAATTTCCATGATATAAATCCATCTGCAGAACAAAGATATCCCCTTTGAACTGTCTTCTTACAAAATGCTGGATAGTGGTATCTGATGCTCTAGAATGCATAGATTTCCTGGATTATCACTACTTAGATGACTAGATTCAGGTGAACCATCATAGAAGCTTTGGTTGAAAGAATTCAAGGAAGTCCTTTATTGAATTCAGTCCTTGGTTATTCAGCAAAGAGCTTTGTTGACTCTTGACCTCTTGCAGATGATTTAGTTTACAGGACAGTTATAGATTCAGAAAGCAGGAAGAAACTTAAGATCCTGTAGAGCTGGCTTGCGTGGTACTACATGGTTAAAGCCCACATTATCCCTATCAGCCACATGGCATCCTGTATTTTCATCTTGCCCAAACTGTACATGAGACTTCTGTTGTGAATGGTCAGAAGTCAGTATATAAAGGATCAACTTTTTCTGACCTCCTAGTTTTGAATAGTTGTCCTTGGTCTGTGACTGGATGGATGTTTATGTAAAATCTTGTTTTGAGAGCATACATTCCGACTACTATGTCATGGTTCTCTTTCACCACATATATCTCCCCATTTGAGTGAGACGAGGGCATATGAGTCCTTTGTAAAATTTAGTAACTATGAGATCTCTTGAAAAAAGGATAATCACATTAAGTCATTGGACATAAGGTCTGTGTTTCACTCTTTTCATATTCTAGTGAAGATTCTTGATCCAGCACAAATACCTATGGGTTCAGACAAATGAATGTGATAAAGTATATGGACTAATAAAAACAGCAAGCTCCATACTCTTACTAGAAGACTACACATAACTGGCTTTGGAATTTAGAATACCCCTGTACAATACGCATTTCAGTTGTGTCGACATTTTTAGAATGTTTATAAGGTCCTATGAAGAGCAACTTTCATGTGATCGTTTTAAAATGCTGTACATCATTTCTTTGTGACTATAAAGTGAAAAACAAACTATTTCTGTTCAACTTAAGTAGAATAATTTTCTCACCCATAATAATTCCACTGAACACACAGCAGTGTAGTATTTGGAAGCTCTGTTAACTGAAGCACACAAAAATATTAGCAGCTGGAATTTGTATAATTTCTGATATACCATTATTAATTTACCCCACAGCAGGGCTGTCCATTCGGTGGTGTGAACCCTGGCTCTAAATGATTGTCACTGTTGAAGTGACACCCTGACCCATTGGCAAAAATGGGAAAATGGGGTTGTGGGTAGATGGATGTATGATTACTTTACCATGTGAAGGTTGTATTAACTTTTGTGTGTCACAAAGCACCTTAACAGTAATTTTAAAGTGCAATGCGAAATGCTTCACCTTGACTCTTGTAAAATCAGTTTCATTTTTGCAAAACACCCTAGCTTCTGAAGTCTGCATTAGTTCTGTCATACCTAGAACAACTTAGTATCTGAAGTCACAATTCACCTGTGACCATGAAGTGCAAAACAAAATGTTTCATCTCAGCTCGAGTAAAATACATCTTTTCTTCTTTTTCTCTTTTTCATCACAGGCAAAATAACTCATGTTGCTTTCCTGTGACCATGTTAGAATGCTGTTAGTAAAAAAAAAAAAACACTCTTTTCCAAGTAGAAATAATAGCCAAATATAAGAAATATGAATATTTCACATTAATTTACATGACTGTGCCATTTGGTACAGTGTTTGATGGTGAAGTTGAGTGTGTATCCATTTGTTCATTCATTCAGCCACTCAGAGTATACCATCTAAATGTTCTGTTACTTCATTCATATGTAAAAAAAACCTTAGTTTTGTAGGACTGCATTATGTCTAGAATGTAAGTCTACCATGCATAGGACAGTTTAGCATTTGGGGGACTCTTGCATGAATGGTTACTTTCTTGTCTTCTCCTGGTCCCTTAAGCAAGGTATGTGAGAAAGATATAATGACATCTCAGAAATATTTGGAGCCACTGGCTATTATGATTAGTAGTGAAGCCGCAGTGGTGCAGTGGTAGCGTTGTTGCCTCACAGCAAGAGGTTCTCCCGTTTGATTCTCGGCTGGAGCACCTTTTGTGTGGAGTCTGCATGTCCTCCCCGTGGTTGAGTGGCATTCAAAAGACATGCGTGAATGGGCGTGCCTTCATTGAAGGTTGGGCATCGGGCTGGCACCTCGGCACTGTAAAAATCTACTGCCAATTATTAGCGGACCAGAGTTCTGCTGTGGCGACCCCTAACTGGGAAAAGCCGAAAGAAAAACAAACTGGCTATTATGATTAGTATAATACAGGATATAAAGAAGGAATTCCTTTAGTAGGTATACACCCACAGCTTATCCATAGCAATGGCATTGCTTCCACTATCCAAACTGCAAAATATGAACCTAGATTCTTTCAACTGTGCATGGTGAAACCACCTCAACAACTTGTGCCATTTCAAGTGAGCTAGTCTCTACAACAAAAATAACTTCACATCATCTTGAGTGAGATGAAAACATGTTTTTACAGACCTCAGTCAGCTTTCTGTTTCAATTTTCAGCCATGTCACATTCAACTCAAATTAGTGCAGCAATGCAGTATATAATCAAGCAAGGGCAAACAAAATCTTTTCATCTCTGAAAGAGACAAATCAGATTTCGGAGTTTGCTGCAACATAATTCCCATCTGCTGACAACCCACATTCTGGCTTCAGCTTACAAATGGACCTTTCTTCAAGCTACTCAAATATGGAACTTTTTAGAACTGTACCATTTGCTTCCGACCTTAATAGTCATCTGACAACTTTCTACAGCTAAGTGTCTCTTGAAACATTTTGGCAGCTTGATGCCTTTTCTTTTCATTGATGTATACTTTTCATCCCTTTCCCTAAGTCCAGAAATTTCCTTTTATAGGTTCATAAGTTCATAGGTTGGTACTAGGCTATCGACCCTAGGGCCTATACAAGCCTAGCCATAACAATTCCCTAGCTATTTCTTTCCACAGTATTTACTTCCCCAGACCCCTGTCTAGCAGGGCAACTGACGTGATCTCTGGGGTGAATTTCCTATCTCCCATCCAATCATCAAGGTTCCTTTTGGAGAGGGCCAAAGAGGCGCTCTGCTTGACATGTATGAGCAGTCTATTCCAGAGTCTGGGTCAAGAACCTATCCCTCCAGCGAGTCTGGGTCAAGAACCTATCCCTCCAGCATGTTTTGTTCATTGTGATGACAAGGTTTAGGTCCCTGGAGTGTGTGTCTCTGAGGGATTGGGATTTCTTTAAGTGTAGCAATGTCCACTTATTTTTGATGGCTCTAGCTTCACCCAGAGAAACCTGATTTTCCTTCCTAGTGAGACACTTCTCCTATGGTGTTCTGAGGCATAATTATATATAAGCTATATCTTTGATGAAAACTGATGAAGAACATAATTTCACTAATAACTACTCATCATGAAAGCAATTTTTCAGGGGAAAAGACCATCCTCTATCCCCCTGTGATGACTTTTTACCCCCACAGCTTCCTTACCTAGGTATGAACGCAGTTGCAAAAATTAATGTGTCTTTTAGTACTGTGAACTAAATTTCACAATGCAGAAAAATCAATGAAATGTAACTCATAGCATTATCCTTCCTGTAGAAATGATTTTTATTTCCTTTTGTTAATTTTGCAATACAGAAAATAGATGAACTATAGCTCATAGTACGATGGTTCAATGTAACATAGATAAATCACCTTCTCCAGTCTCAAATCCACACACAAGCCTTATGGAGATCAAAGAATTGATGAAAGCCCTTACCAATGCTGACTTTATATGAGATCCTTACTCACTGTGCAAGGCCTGAAGCACTGGTGCCTGTCTTCTTGGGAATTCAGTCACAGCTGGTACATTTTCTTCCTAGAAATGGAGATAAAGAAGGTGGGTAAACCCCCAAATATTTTGTCTAAAGGTTGCAATGACCACTCTTAAACATGTAGTGTTTTGGTAAATATTCCTAAACACAGTTCTGTATTCCTTAAGGCACATACTTGAACATTGTATTTATTTTTCTGCTATCAGAATGTTCATCGGCTGTGTCAGACGTCTACATTCTGACTGAAACAGGACTCTGATTCAACACAGACTGACCAAAGAATTGTGTCACTGAATATTTCATCTTTAGCACCCTGTTTAGAAACTTAATTATGTTATGAGGCCTCAGTTTTATTACTGAATGTCTAATTCGCCTACAGTCATTCTCTTCTGTTGGATACATTGTTGCAGGTAATGATAATTTGGCACAGCAATTTTCAGGTTTGCAAGCCTTGATATGCAAAGGACCATATTTGGCCATTTATATGGACCATACTTCCCTGTAGACCAGCCTGATAATCTGACTTAAGATAGACTTGACACTATACCTTATCTATTTGTTCAAGATGTTTTTTGAGAGGTTGAAATTAAAAAGGAATGGTTGTTCCCTTACCTTTACCCACAGAATATTTAGCAGCCTCATCTCTACCTAGAGTCAAGTCCTTTAGTAGAGTGGATCATTTTCTTTGCAGTGATGATGTCAATATATAAACAGAAAGTAAGCTGTAATCTGTTTTATAATGTGATGTCACCAAGAAACCCATGGACAATCGGTCTGTCTCTTCTTCTTCTTCTTTCAGCTTTTTCCTGGTTAGGGGATCACCACAGCAGATCACCTGTCTCCTCATGATTGGCAGTGGAGTTTTTACGGTGTTGAGTTGCCAGCCTGGCGCCCAACCATCCTCAGAAGGCACAGATAATTGGTCAGTCTCTAATGTTGCTAAAACGTAGTTTACTATGAAAATGACTAATTGGATTGATTGTTTCAGAAATATGCCTACTGTGAATATATGTGTGCTGTAGTCATTTGGTTTACAGTCTACCACAATCTGTACCTGCATTGCAGAGACTGAGCCCCTGTTGGAACAGACATAATGCAGCCTTTGTTAAATCATCATACTATGCTTTTCTTTGCCTCCTCCCAGGTATACCTTGTATTGCTTGAGAATTGTCTTGCTATGTGAACCCTTGATTACTTACACAGGAATTGTACACCCATTTCATTATTCCAAGGCAGCTTGAAAAAATACACATCTATATTGCGTTTTTGCCTTTTAGTACAGCGACCTTGAGTCTCCTGCATTACCTTCTTATTTACCCAGCCTTTATTGTGTAATACATATACACTTTGACTGTCTACATTTTCTATAAGTAAACCAAAACAATCTTAGAATTTCTTCACAGCAAAAATAGGGTTCATTGGAATTTTTATCATTTATCATATTTGTACTTTATAAAAATTTCATGTCTACTTTACAATTGACTGAAAACCATTTAAGTGACTTTGCTGTAAAAGTGCTCACTGCTACAACCCTTAATTTTTTTTCTTTTCTCTTTTCTCTTATTTTTCTTATTCCCTTTAGCATGTGGTTTATCTTAGTTTAGTATTCTCAATCAAACCATCATGGGTGTCTCTCTCTCTTATTTCTTCATATAACCGTGGAGAAGTATAAAATATTTCCAGAATATTCTTTTACCATCTCCTTTTTTTCCTTAAGTTAATTTTAAACTATGTTCCATATTTGCATTCTGTCTTTAAACCTTAATTTTTGAAGTTGACCTTTTAACTTTATTAACTAAAAATAATGCATATATACTGAATATTATGCTATCTGGTTTATCAATGCTCAGAGTATGTCATCACTGGAAGGTTAATGAGATGTTGTAATGATGGTTACACTTAGAGAAGAGCAAGGTTTGGTGGGGGTGTCATGGAATGCCCATTTCAGGAGAGTACAGGAGGCTTGCACCCTGCAAAAAAGACTTGGGAATGTCAGTGTTTTCAATAGGGACCTCCCAAGGTTTTTATTTTTTTTTTGGTTGAGTAATCATGCGTTGATTAAATGAGATGTGATTATTCATCTTAAACACCCCTGCTTTCAACATATTCAACTCTTCAGTTTTTTTCTCATCTGTATAAATTTGTCAGGTTTTTTTTATGTAAAAGTTAACACCATTTAAATAAAAAAAAAATAGCTAAAATTCAAAATCTAACTCGGCAAATACTGTCAGTACCCCCCTCATTTCAAAATGGATTTTATTAAACATTTTCTAATTTTCCTTAGATGACATGATAAATACTTCCCTGCCCTTTGCTTCCTTTCTCCTTTTAACAGTACATTTTTCACATACATAATATTGCCTGTTTAGTACTGAATATTATAACCATTATTTTAGCCATTTCTTCCCAAGTCTATATTTTCACACTGCCTTCTTTTATCACTTACACATGCTAGTGCTTAAGAGTCATCACAGTAATCTTAGAGATTTTTTTTTTACTTTCCTACCTCCGAAGTCATCAACCACATAAGAAAGAAAAATGTGAATTTTTTTTTTACATTCTTAACTAGAGATTATTGTATCTAATTTGTTTCCTTTTAAAGTAAATTAACAATAGGATAAACATTAAACCAAACAAGTGAAAGCTCAGTGGACATCCTAGTGTATAATATTCAACACACAAAATTATTTCCAAATCATCCATTAATCAAATGTTCTAAACCTTTGTTGATATATATATTTAGCTATATGGGTCTACTTCATTTGGTCGAAAGACCATTTGACCTAAACCCATTTGATCGAAAGTTCATTTGATCGAAAACCAGTATTCAAGGCAGATAACAGGGATTTGTCCCCTCCCCGATGTCGTGTGACCCTGGAGTTGGTATATATAGTTGGGGGGGTGGGGGGGTGGGGTGAAGCCCCTCACCTATTTTCATTTAAAATCTGTACTTTGTTTTATTTTCTTCTTTTAAAGGAAATTTATGTATACCAACTCCAGGGTCGCACGACATTGGGGAGGGGGACAAATCCCAGTTTTATGCCTTCAATACTGGTTTTTGATCAAATGAACTTTCGATCAAATAGGTTTAGGTCAAATGGTCTTTCGATCAAATGAAGTAGACACAGGCATATATATATATATATATATATATATATATATATATATATATATATATACACACACAACGTTGCTTTATCTAAACCTTTTGCACAAAACAGTAACACATCTAAGTTTTTTCTTAAGTTTTATTTATCTGCTTTCGACATACATTGTTTTGCTGTGCTCCAAGTCCCAATTCCCCCCCACTTACACTTTTTGAGTACAGTCCCTTATCTCTGTCTTGCCAATAAAACAGTACCCTTAACAATATTCCCCCTTTCAGGTCCATATACTTTTTATTCTGTAATCTTATTTGCCACTTTCATTAACTTCAGTTATATGACTTTCATAAATAATTTGTAATCAAGTTTAGTTAATGTTGACAGTCTCTAGTTACGTAAACTAACAATTTCAACTCTTTTCCAGGTATATTTTACAACTAAATCTTTGTTAGGCAAGTAATTCTTTCACCTTTCCCTGAATACTCTTAGTAAATAGCATTAGTTCATTAAAAGACAGCTTAAAAAATTCATAGATTAAACCATCCAAACCTGGCTCATTTTCTTCTTTAAATTCTTTTAAAACTCACTGTTCAATGCTCACATCTTTTGACATAGTCTTGTCTCTTATTTTTTTCAGTCCTGTAAAACACAAGTATTTATATCTCTTCCCTTTATTCATTTGCTACATATTATCCTTCACTACCTTATGTACATATATATTTTTCTTTTCCATCAACTATTTCATCATCCCCACCTTTTAACTTTAACAACATACCCTTTTCTTTATTTATTTATATACATAGTAAAGTAGAAATTTCCAACCTTTTTTGTTTGCCACAAAACTGTAAGTGTACAACCAACATTTTATAATATTCCTGTTCTGGCCATCTCTTTAAGTTTAACAAAAATACTACTTCTACTGCTACTACAAATAATAATAATAATGTGTTCTCCTCAGGATTTCACAAACATAGGGCAAATGTAAAAGGGTTTGTGTGTATTGTTTCTTGTCAACAGTTAAGACAGTGGTGTGATTGTTAAAAGTACATCATGCTACTGTTAGTCTGTTTACCATCCAGTCCCTTAGACTGTGACTCCCACTTTTTGTTTTACTGAATCCATATACTTTATCTTTTGTACTCTAACAATATGTCTGCATAACACCCCACCACCGTTCATGATCTTTGTAAAAGTGCATTGTAATAGTACTGGTTCATGCCTTAGGTAATTCAAAATAATCATAGAAACATGTCTGATTACTACTGAAAAAATATACATTTACATGACTCGCCCATTGTAATAATGTATTCTCTGTGCGCACATCTTGTTTCTGTATATGGTAGCCATTTAATAAGGTATTATGCATTCTTCTTATTTACTTTTTTAAGACTGAGATAGTTGATTATGAGTATCTGAATTTGTTTTTAACATAAGTCATCATGTATGTCCTTTATGACAGTTTTCATTTCTTACAAAGTATCTGCCATTTCAAGCAATGTAGTTACAGGAAACATGCCTGTAATCACAACAACAAAGAAACTGAAAGCAGACTAAGTAACTCTTACTGAAGGTATCATTGCAGAGTTACAATGCTATAATATTGCAGGACTGCAGATACCAGATAAACAACATGTAGGATAATTCCTAAACCTAGCAGCTGATGTGGGACGCATGCTGATCATGTGCTTTCATTCAGATTCATATCAGACACTGAGATAAATGTCATACCCATCGGCCATAGTGCACATAGCTCTATATGTTCAGATAGTGCTATGACTGTCGCTGACATTTCACATTCAACATAGAACATGCCGTACCCATTCATTGGCAGTAGTGCACATAGCTCAATATATTCAGCTAGTGGTATGACCGTTGTAGACATTTCCCATTCAGTGTGGAAGAATAGCACATAGTGAGGTTTTTGTGCTACCTGATTATCACTATGAGCAGATTTTAAATGGTCTGTGCTAATTGTCCATGCATACCTCTCAACTGTCCACATTTTCACAGAATGTTGACATATTTGCCTTATTATTGCTGATTTGTTCCTCATAAATTCTGTGGTCTTCTGGCAAATTACTAAGATTACTGTGATGATTCTTAAGCACTAGCATGTGTGAGTGATAAAAGAAGGCAGTGTGAAAATATAGACTTGGGAAGAAATGGCACTGAATAATGACAAACATTTGAGTTGCAGATGTCATATCCTTCAGAAAATGCATGCTAACACAAATCCTGCAATTCTAGTAACTTTTTAAGTTTATAAGAGCAATATTTCATATCTGTCCCTATGTTAGGTCTTTGTCCCACCATTATTTTACACTTTGACCAGATTTCTTGCACTAACAGTTAGAGAGGTAGGCATCCATGAGACTGGAGCAGGATTTAGTTTCATATTATTGAGATGAAGAGATCTGGTGGTAGATTTCTCCCAGTGGTGGGAATGGTGCAACATCATTATGTGGGGGTACCAGAATGTGTATTTACAGTAGCGATTTACTGTGCTCATTATGCCTTCTCTTGGAGTCTCCATTCCCATGTTCTAAGCAGAGCTTCTGTTTATGTGTTTGATGAGGGTATTCCACACTTATAGCTATGTAAACAGTTGCCTCAAACGACATATTGTATTCCAGATTTCAAAAATTTGTGAACTGCTGATGATTGATAGTGTATGAATTAATTTGCATACCTACTTTTTATCTGTACTATTCCAGGAATACAGTTGTACATTGAAGTTTAGACAGTTGATGCTCAAGAATTCAGTCATTATGTAGTTCCTGGTTACCCCTTCAATATATAATCTTGTGTGCCTCTCCAAATTTTCCTGTATTCCTTTTTTTTCTTTTTTCTTTCCTTCATTCCCTCAAAATACCTTATATTCAATCCTGACTTTCTCTTTAAAATCAAATCACCAGCATGATAATTTCTAAATTCTTTCATATTTACATGATATAGTTACATTTCCAAATGTTATGGTCCCTAAAACCAGTGTCTGAGTAACCTCCTGAAGAAATAATAATTTACTAACATGTATTCTGTCACTGAAAGCATGCTATCCCTTGTATATATTTACTGTTCTTTTAGTCTATTCTTTAAGCATTATTTCCTTTCCCTTCGAAACATTTGTATCCTGTTCTGTGCTTTGCAGTCTCCTCTCTTCCTTTCCTGCCGTGCATATAAAGTCCCTAAGACACACTATACTTGAGTTTATCAACAATTTTTTTTTTTCAAATAACTTCACCCCTTGTTTTACATTAGTATATGCATACATCACAGAGATTCAGAACACTTCCATATTAGAAAAAAACACGCCTAGGTTCTATGACTACAAAATAAGACACTTTACATTTTTTTCCTTTCTAAATCATTACTAGGATTCAAGAACATTCTTATAGCCAAAAGCACCAAAAACCTCCCTCGCCTGAATGTCTTAATGTCCACTAGACATATAATATCAGCATTAACTTCCAGCAGCCATAGTAGAATGGTAGACTTTCAAATCCTATGTTTGATACCATTCATATTAATAGTAAAAAATTTCATTATATCATCTTGAAACTCTAATTTTTTTTTTCTTTTCTCTTCTCTTTTTGTAACCTTTCGAAAGATCCATTTCACCTGGACCTTCCCGCACACATTGCTAGTCTGTAACTTTTAGCTGCTCAGCTATTATTTCCTCAGAGGAATATGTCTTTTCTCAAGTAAACAGTCACTGTACTGAACCCAGTATTTAAATCATCAGATGTATTAAGACATTGTATCCATAATTATTACACTGTGAACTGAACATTTTCTACCAGCTTATATCATCCACCGATGTTTCGTCAGTGTTAATAAGGAAGTACATCTATAAATGCCTCATTTCATTATACTGTCTTCAGTTTTGTAAGCATTTCCCATGTCCCTTCTCCTACCACCATTCATACCTTCATTTTTTGGGCAAATCGAAATTAAATGAAAATATTCTCCACACAGTAAACAAGTAATAAAACTTTAGGCATATTTGGCAGTACATCTGCTTAATGTTAACGTATATAACAGAGTTGTGCACTAATTTTGTGTTTTACATTTTTAATAATGCATATCCATCCAGACCCTAGACCGGAGTGGGTTTGTTTTTATTTATTCCATAAATAGATTCACAACACAGTTTTTGAGTTTTCCTTGTGCATTCCTTTCCATAAAGTAATTTCTTAGTCGTATAAAAAACTCATTTTTTTCACTGCTGGCCATTTATATACATCAACAAATCTGTTCATTGTGTAACACCTTTCTTTTTTCAGTGAAATAATTGCCTGTGGTACAGTTTCTTTCATTTCAAAATAAATGTAGTACAAGGGCTCAATTCCCAAGTGAATAAAAGCACTTTAATCTTCTGTTATTACTCCCAGTGGACTCAAGACAGAACTCCAAATTGTGAATCTGTCTGGGTGTGTAACACCCCTTTTAATGTTAGTCTAATGACATTGTGCTGCTGAATTTCTCTTCCAGTCCTTCTGTCAGTTTGTATTGCCTGTGTCTGCAAGCAGTTTCTTATTGGCACCATCCAAAAAAAAAAAAATTCACTGTACCCTCCTTCTCTGCCCAACATTGTTTCAGCTTGGATCCTGGCATTATTTCCACTCACATGACCATTCGGAGCAGCTTCCATTTCATTTCCTTGTCAGAAACTTACTGGCTGATTCAGTTTCTACTTTCTCATCATTGATGTACTCCATCTTGACAGTTCACAGTGTATACTGGATTATAGAATAAATGCTCATTTCTGTACAAAAACATGCATGCTGATTGGACAAACCAGTCAGTGTGGCCATTGTAAATCCAAGCTCTGCAAATAAAAAAAAGAGCCCGATGTGTGAGCAGATGGACCCATTGTACATACCTCTCAGCTGGAGCTGCAGAATGTTCCATTTCATGTCACATTTTTGCTATTAATACTCATCTTCTACAAAACAGTTCAGCACAGAAGATGAAACCAATAGCAATATGGAGAAAATGTAGATTTCTCTATTACTTAAAAAAAAGCTTAATATTTAAAAACATGTTCACTGATTGGACAGATTAGTCAGCATGCTGTTTATAATCTGAGTTCCCACAGGAAGAACTCCCAACTTCTTTGTGCTGTCCTTGAAGATTTTAAACTATGGTAAACAAAAACAAAACAAACAAACAAAACATTCTCAGGCCTGTAAAGTGATCCATAAAGCAGAATATATTATTAAAAAATTCATGTCACATCAAAAAAAGATAATACAGCAATATACTGTACATGTGCAGTACATATCTTCAATGTCCCAGACTATGAGAACCTGACAGAGGCCACTAAAGTTTGTACAATGACATTATTTAGAATAGGTAAGACTTTTTTTCTTAAATAATACCATTGTATAATAGCAGTAATCTACTCTAGTGTGTGGATAATGCAGGATTTACACATGGTTGGCATTGTTTAATTACTCGGGCTTCACTCTTGTGATCAAACCACATCAACCATGAATAAATCCAGCATTACCTACAGTCACTCATGGATTATTGCTAAAAGAATCCACCTCTGATAAAGTGATTTCAGACAGGTATTTCTTTGTCTTGAAACTGAAAACTACAGATTTCAGTATCCTGAACTACAAAATTTTGTCTTGTATCATTTATTCTCCCTACTCCATCTAAGAGACAGACTGATAGCAACCTGTGCTGTAGACACAGGGAATTTCCCTGGTGCTTTGTCCACATTCCCCCTTGTCTGTATAAATGCCCCTTGGGAGTCTCTGAGTCTAGGCCAGACTCCTATGGACAATATTACGCTCAGCACTGTTAAGCAAACAAATCAGTACATAAATAAACTTTATAGTCACTTTATCTCAGGATGGAACTTTCTGAGCTGTTCCTTATGTATGCACCTGTTTCCTCATTTTTTAGCAAGGAAGTACTGCGGCAACATTTCAAATTGCATAGAGCTGACAAAAGCAAACAGTCTGATGTAACAAAGGGTTTTGTGCAGGGAAAGAGTCTCCTGTTCATTTGTTGTCTCCTTTTTAGCTAGTCTAACTGCGATAAGAACTGTGCGCACTCCAGGTGAACATACCATTTCTACCTTTGTGCAAGGGTGTTACCATGTGCCTCAGATGGCAACAACACATGGGTGGTGATGCCAAGAGTCACGCCACTGGTAGATTTAAAAAATAAGCCTCTGAAAGTCTCCTTGTGAGTTTGATGCCATTCTCAGCTTGGTGCTGTTTGTTTTTAGGCATTTTCTGACACATGAAATATACTAATCTAAGAATCCTCTGCATGAAACTAAACTTTGAGGGTGACCTCTGACACTGCCACATGGTGACATAAAAATTTGTAACTGTTATTAACACTTGCTTATTTGTGCCAGTACAAATCTTTAACGCTGCTCTTCAACACCTTACTGTCCTCTTAGTCTTGTTGTTTCTCTCCTAAAATATTTTTCTATATTATAAGGGGAAGCGTGTCAAATGGTTAAAAAATATTTCCGTATTATTCATTTCAAGGAGAAGTATGACTTTGTTTCAAAAAATTCTGTTTCTTGACAACAAACCAGGATACTGACTTTGACAAGCTATACCCTTATTCTCATTTATATTTGTTTTTTTACTGTAATAGTGTAGAATCCTTTCTTCAAAGTACCTTTTCTGTATAGCACATTAATGATCGATGTTCTCTAGTCAAAGAGTCAGTGTAGCGGGTCGGTAAGTATGTCCTGTAGGGAACATATTGGTGTACCAAGCCGCTCTCTCTAATTTATACTAAACATAATTTTTACCTCTTTATTTTAAGCCTTTCTGCTTTGTTTCTTCAGTTTTAAATTCCCTTTTTATTCCACAGCCTTAAGAGTAATCCACTGTTAGTTCACCTGTTTTAACTATAGGTTTTATTTATATAAGTGTATCACTTTGTGTTCATTCAGCCTACATTTTATTAGTATTTGTGTTGTTCAGATAATCCCTGAGATGGATTATTCTTTTCCTGTTTGACCTTAGTGACTGCCTAACATAAATAACTGAATATGTCTTTTGTGTATTATGGATTGTTTTTATGATAGTACTTGGTTAATTGTTATTTATCTGTTGATTGTTTATAATACAGTGCCCTGGGGACCTAGTAAAGGCACTGCCAAGATGGCACAGCTGGTGGAAACATAACCAAGATTAAAAACACTAATTTCATGGACAGGCGACTAGATATAGTACTCTGCTAAATACAAAGATGCAGCATCTATGAGGAATTATTAAATTTCTTAGCAAATAATATTTTGGGAAGCACTGGTTCATTTGATGCTCTGATTCAGTGCAGAAATGTGAGTTTAACTGAATATTTCATCTGCTTTCTAATTAGCTGGGTATTAGTTGAAGAAGTGTGATACAGAAAGAGATGGGAGGTTATTCCACAGCATTAAGTGTTTTTATTGAAAAATGTCCACCCAGTTTAGTGCATATATTAGAATACTGCTGAAGAGAAGGAAACTGGATCTGAATTTATGAGTAGATATCTAGCTTCTGATGAGCATCACAAGGTTCATCAAGAAAACACTTGCAAAACATTTATAGATTAGGGACCCCATAAGGTGATCCTGTTTTTTTATAGGTGGAGGCACTCTAGAGAGTAACAGTGATGGGTCTTCCAATGAGTGCTGTAATTGAAATGTAATCTGAAGGCTTTATAAATGACATGTACCTGCCTTACTTAAATATTTTCCAAGAAGACTTTGCTTAAAAGGCATAGCATGAATAATGGTAATTCTGCTGTATGAATTTTTCTAAAAATAAATATGTACATTGAATAGCAGAACATCTTATCATATTTTGCTTTTTTGAGACTTGCAAAATGGTTGCAAGCTTCCTAATGAGAAAACAAGTGAACTTTCAGGATGACCCTGAAGCTATAAGAACCAGTCTGGAAAATGTAGGTTAACTGTGTAACTTTAAAGTATAACAACCGTAAATGTTAGCATTAATCTAACATTGGTAACAACATTGATGCAATGAGGCTGAAGTCATTTTGTATGTAACACAAGACCTTTAAAAACACACTACTGAGTGAGTGAAATACATTTGTTTTTCACACACAATTTAAATTTGTCAAATGCAGTAATCTCATAATTACATGTTTTCTTTGGGAAAACAATTTGGGGGGAAACATTTGATGTTGCATTGCATTGTTTAGTTCTTGAAAACATTATTCTTTTGTTTCTTTCATTTAAAAAAAAAACACAATCTTGATCGGTTATAATAATGCAGCTCTCTGAATCCACAGGCAAACACACTGAGTGATGGAACCACAAAAGCCACTGTTGTAGGCTGCATTCATATTATCCATGCCCGTGCCATTTGATTGTGGTTTGTTGCTACTGTTGTGCTCTGAATTTCATTTTGTTTTTTACTAGGTAAGTCATAGCTTTTCTTTTATTGGCTCAATATGCTTTACCATTTTTGTGATATGTCGTTAACTTTGCTGTGATCACAGTAATTGATTTCTTTTCATTTTTAGTTCCCATTTGCAGTACAGAATAATTAGAAAAGTCTAGTAATTTCATTGGATAAATGTGTATTGTTTAACATTTGTGTAGTTCTGAGGTTCATTTGCTTTACTAGCTGTTACCACATTTTTGTATCTAAATGTCTGAATCATATAATGAAAAGTGAACATGTGAAACATTGCTTCAGTAGGTTACAGTCCTGTGTATTTTGTTTATCAATGTAGAAATTAAAAAAAAAACATTTCTACGGTGCAGTATTTTGTGATTCAGACACATTAGCTGCAGTAAGGAAAACCCCATTACCAAATAATTTATGTCTCTGAATCACTGTTAACTACCACTAGTACAAATCAGCACTTTTCTGAGGTAGTTAATAGTGCAATGCATTGTGTTAGTACAGGCACCCCCCCCCCAAATAAACTCTCCAGCATACAATATGCACATTCAAACACATATCACATACCTGTCCCTTTGTGGTCAGAACATACCCAGTGTCACCCTTTTCCTGCCCTTGTAAATCATGGATAATTGCAGTCTGTTATTAATGTCAGACATTAGTTTGACACTTTACTTTCTTTTGTAAATGCACGGTAGTGTAAATGCTGTTATACTAGTGATGTTCTAAGTTTGTAGGTACAATAATTAAAATCCATACCTGATTTTGTCTCACCAGTAATTTTGGTTTTGTCTTGATTTCTTGAGTTACAAGGTTGAGAGGTATGCTTAATGTTCTCTGTCCCTCTCCCTCGTAAGTCACAAACTGTTTCAGTCATTTAATAATGCAAGGATTTAGGGTTCAAAGCCCTTCGCTCACTTTCTACTTTACATGTTTTTAAGTCTTATTTATTTTATTTATTTATGTATGCATGTATGTATGTATGTATGTATGTATGTATGTATGTATGTATTTATTTATTTATTTATCTACATTAAATCCCTAGTGTCTAAAGGTGGAGCAATGAACTAATATCCTATGTGGGAGGTGGGAGGGCAGGGGGGCTGGAATCCCTTTTAATTCTTTTAAGACATGCTGCTTATAGTATCCTTGGCAATGAGTGGTTCCCCACACCACTTTTTTGTTAATTAATTGCCTTTATGGAATACTGTAAAGAGTGTTCCCCCCCAAATACATGCCTTCAGAGTTCTCACTGGTATCTAGTGATTCTCTCCAACACATATGTTTAAGTGCCGTTAAGGCACAGTGATGAAGGTTATCTCTAGTGGCTAGTATTCTCCCCTGACCCGCATCCTTATAGTTATCCTTGGTGGTTAGTGCACCCAACCCATTACGTTACACTACCCTGGTGGACTTACATGTCATGTGACTGAATGACAAACCACTGAAAACAAATGGTTCATAAGTTCATAGATACTTACTAGGCTATTAATCTTTGAGGATCTTTAGAAGCCTAGCATTGCATTTCCATTAAGTTTTTAGCCCTTGCAATTTAAATACTAATAACCCAGAGCTGGGCAGAAAATGTACATTTTATCTCTATCCATAAGGGACACAGGAGCTAAACTAGGGGTGATTTTTTTTAATTTATTCATTCATTTGTCCAGATTACATTTGAATAGATTAATGGAAGTATTTTACTTTAGGTGGAGAGGAAGGGAAGATGATTCCAAAGAAGTGGTATTCTTTGTGATACATATATATCCCTCCGACATCTTCTGTTTATGTTCTACAAGCGATTGCACCATCTTGAGTGGGTGTTTATTCCAGTGTTTGACTTGTGGATGTTTAGTAGATCTGACAGGATAAGGTGTGTTGAGGCACAGCACATAAGGCAAACATTGCCCCTCAGTAGCCTGTATGATACCAAGAAGACTGAAAAGTTTTTGAGATGGTCTGTGTAGTTTTTATGGTTGAGGCTGTTGATTTTCTTGGTGAGAAAGCATGGCTGGCATTAAATTGTGTTAAGTATTTGGAAGGATACCTACTGATGGGAGAATTATGCTCATGATGAACCTAATCAGTGGAATGACCACATCCATGTACCTAGACATCATAATCGTTCTAGTAAGCTGTGTACTAAAAAAGGATTTTCTTACAGCAGTAGATGCATGGTGATCAAAAGCCAGTTTGCTGTCTACATAGATTCCCAGGTCCCTAACTACTGGATCAGTTTTCAGTAGTGTGCTTTGATGTGATAGTTACAGGGGACATCATGCTTGATGAAGGAGAGCATTATAAATTTTTGGCTTTTTATATTAGGCCATGGTATGACATCAGCTATTTGTTTGGGAAAGGCTGTCTAGGAGGGTCTTGGTGTCCTTTGGAGAGTTTATGATGGCACCAGGTTTGCAGTCATCTGCAGACCTGGCCAGCCATAAACGTTTAACATTAGTTTTGACCTATTAGAAGTAAATGCCAAAAAGGAGCGGCCCAATCACTGAAGCTTAGGGTACACCACTAGTGGCAGGTCTTTTAGGGAAGGTAGGGTGACTTACTCTAATTTCCTAGGTGCCATTTGTGAGGCAATTTGCTATCCAATGAGTTACATAGATAGTAACATTTAGCTGGGAGAGTTTATTAACAATACATGAGTGTGGGATGCTTATGAATGTATTTGCAAGATCTAGATATGTAGTGTGTACTGATTTTTACTCATCCATTTCAGTAATCTTCTCAAAGAAGTCAGCCAGAATAAGCAGACAGGTTCTGCCCTTGACAAAACCAAACTGGCTTAGGTCAAGAGTTTGTAGGTTACCTAAGTCCTTATTTACTATTTCCAAAGTGATCATATACATAGCCTTACAAATGAGGTTGGTCAGACATATGGGTCTGTAATTAGTGAAGCTTATTAATGCCCCACATTTGTGCAGAAGGGTGGCTGCTCCTGTCCTCCATTCTTCTGGCACAATGCCTGTTTGGATGTTGATGTTGAATTGCCTCTGTAGGGAGTTTGACTGGTCTTGTTTCAGGCTGGCCAATAGGCAGCCTGGTATGTTACCTGGCACTATAGAAGTAGTGTTCTTGGACTTGGAAAGTACTTTGAGGACTTCCTTTTTGGAGATTTGATGATGGGTTTTGATACAGGTATGTGATATGAGAATGTGGAGGGGAAGGTAAGGTTAGAGCTCATTTCTGTGCTAGCAGATTGGGTATGTTCTGAGGGTCTCAGTAGGTGGGATCATACAGCATTAGCTCTTTGCAGTGCTAGTCATTGTTTCTGAGGTTTGTAACATAGTTAAAGAAGACTTTATGGTTTTACCTAAGAAGCTATTTTTATCACATATCTCGCTTTGGTTTATTTGATCAAGGACCGCCAGAGTTCCTTGTTAAGTTTAGGAAGAGAATTTCTGACATCTTGACAGTTGCATTTATTTCATGCAATGAGTTTTTTTCTTTTATTGTGTGAGCCTGTTTATACTGTAGGGGATTATTTTTTTTAAATTTGGCATTGTATTTACTTCAGTGGGTGGCAGATGCATCAATGCAGCTACTCACATTTGCACAGAATTTGTTAATAAAAGATTCTGTATCATCAGAGTGGAGAGAGATGTTGAATTTAGCCAGGTCATCACTCAATTTTAGTAAATTAGCAGCCTTCGGATAATCTTTAAATAATGAAGTATTTGATGATGCTTCTGGCTTTAGCGTTATGGTGAATGTGACTAATTTATTGTCAAAATTGACTAGGGAGAGGAGAATGTTAGATCTGGTGGGGAAGACAGCTGTCCCATATTAGTGGGGAAGACAGCTGTCCCATATTAGTGAGGACCAAGTCCAGGATTTTGTCTCAGTTTTGGATACAGACTAACTTGTCCAGAGATTTTGTATTTATGAAGTCCAGAAATCTCTGGACATAAATGTTAGGGAATGTATAAGTCTCCTAGCTGATGTATGGGTAGTTGGAAGTCCTCTAGGAGTGTGATGTTTGTCCTAATGCATAGAGACTCCATACTAGTCAGCTAAGCAATATGGGTTGGAGGCATAGAGGAGTCCTATTAGCTTTGATGTGATAAGGAGTTTGTTAATAGTAAGTTAGACATGGAGGAGTTCCAGGTCATTAACCTTTCCCATAAGCCTGGAGGTGAGATTATTTTATGTATATATAGAGACTCCACTGCCTTTAGTGCCATTGTCTATTATGGTGGGCCTGAGCATGAAGCAGTTTTTGAAGCCCTGCACTGATGGGGTACTCTCAGTGATCATGAACCATGTCTCCATGCCAGTGCATATATTGATGCATTACAGTGTAAGCAGTGCCTGTGGGTGTGGAGTTTTTTGATGAGGATCCTAGCATTGAGCAGCAATACCTTTATATTATTCTTTTGTTAAGCTGGAAGCTTTTGAAGACTGACATTACCTAAAAAGACAATTACATGGGTGGACAAGGTATTATTCAGTATACGAAAGCCTTGGGGATATAGGTGCAGGACAGCTATGACAAAGCCATTAGGATTGTGCATTATCTCCTCTAAAAACTGATATATATATATTATAGAACCCCCCCCCTTCGATGATTCCATAAGATAAGATAGTTGTTGAAGTCAATAATCTTTTGCTCACATTGCACCATCACTCTCATTGATAGTAAAATGTTGCTGAAGGCTAGGTTCATACCTGTCTTGGTCAAATATTCCAAGAGTTCCATCATGTCTCTCTTCATATAGTCTAGGGAGGTATGTCTCAAGTTATTTACTTACATGTGAACTATGTCTCTGTCATATGTGTACTTCTGCTGCTAAAGGGACTTGAGTGCATGCATATTGTGGTGAATCCCAGTACCTTTCAAGTAACTAACCATGATCCTCTGCTTATTCACTCTGATGAGTGGTGCATCAGTGTGCCTCACTTTAGAATCACCTGTGACTAGGATGTTGGATTGTGTGGGGGTTTGCTTTGTAGGCTTTTGAGATTAGACAGTCTTAAATGCACACATCATGGTGGGTGCTGCCTATGCTGAGTGTTTGTGAGGTGGGTGTGGAAACTTGTTTTTTTAGGTTACATTTAGGAGGCATTTGTGGTTTAGGTAAGTTACTTTTCGGAGCCTCATCTTACGCAGGTCTATGTGATTGGTCTGTATTGTGTATGATCAGAGCCAAATCATGGTCAAATGGGTCTCTAGGCAGGGTAATGGATCAGAGCCCCCCTAGCATACCCCCTCCACGCGTCAGCACTCCTCCAGCCATTCCATTGTCCCATTACTTGACTATTTCTCCCCATTTGCCATAAACACTCTTCAAACCTCCCAGTGTGCATACAATTTTCTTATTTACTTCTACAATGACTGTACAATGATTAGAGATATTTAAAACTTTTATTTCAGATTTTATAGCACAAACACTGATAGCCATTTGCTAAACAAGTCTCACAATGAAAACAGACTTAACATGAACAGTAAGCATTAATGCCCTTGAAACTCATATTCAGTGAAATGATGTTGAAACCCACATTCAAAGAAAATGCATCTGGCCAGTGGTGGATTTACCTTTGTGCTGTTTTCAAAACATAGGCCACTTGCACACATTTTTTAGGAACATACATACTTGCATGTGTTTTTTAATGCACCACCCTGATTGTACTAAATTATATTCTTTGTATAATGCAACACCACTTGTTAGAATGTGTTTTAAATTTGTAGCCTTGAAATTCTTTCCATTAAGCAATGAAACAAAATGTATGAACCAATAATGACAAAAATACCCATTACAGAACATTTAAACCACAAGAGGCCACTCAGACTACTGTCATTACTATCCACCAGTATCAGTCAATATACATAATCTCTGCAGAAGTAAAAGTCATCTGAATAATTCCATATTAAAAAGATCTGTTACTAAAGAAGAGGTTGCTGCTAGCAAACAACTTTACATTTCATTGCTTCATGTACAAATTCAGCGCCTGCTACCTTTGAAAAATAAATTGCCCATGCTGCATTAAAAAAATTGTAAGATGATAATATTACAATAAGGAATGGCTGTCAAACCAGTAGCAGGTTCATAATTACTAGGCATCTTATCCAAAGGAGGACCTACTCAAGAGAGCAGCACCCCCATTCCCTCATAAAGGGTACTGCAATATCAGCCTTCTGCACCAAAGGCAAATATGCTACCTTTTATGCTACTAACACTACTTACAAATTTTATAGCGCAAACACTGATGATGGCAATTTGCTAAACAAAACAGTTACACATTGAAAACAGACTTAGCATGAGCAGCAGTAAACTTCTCCCTTGAAACTCAGCATTTCTTGAAAATGCACAGCAACTCAACATTCCTTAAAAATGAGCAGAAACTCAACATTCTTTGAAAATGCACTGGAACTCAACATTCTGTGAAGATGCACAGAAACTCAACATTCTTTGAAAAATGTACAGAATCTCAAAAGTCCTCAAAAATGCACTTGAACTCAACATTCTTTTGAAATGCACAGAAACTCAACAGTTCTTGAAAATGCACATATTGTTGACAGTTTGGTAGTTTTTATAGAGGATTCAGGCTCTAGTCTCTTGTAATCAAGGTGCCAGGGGTGGACCCTGAATTAGTTAACCAACCTGCCATTTCTACTTAAGGCATTACAAACACGCACAAACAAACACCATAATTTCATTCTTTTTTTCATCTGGAATGGCAAGTCCAATAAAAATCCAAATCTAGTGCTCCACTCCAGTGCTGTTTAAATGTTTGTTCATCTTTAACACAATGCAGGTACATGCACAGACACTTCTAAGGACATACTCTGCATGCATCCTTAAGGAAGAAATGTAAGTTTTGTGGCAGCCCCCCAGCGACTGAGCCCCCAAGCCTGGGGGGGGGGCAATACAACTGCCTAGGTCAGATACTGCTGAATCTGGCTCTGTATATAATAGGTATACTATGGTGTTTCTGAGAACCTGTTTGCAGCTTGTAGTGACTGCATGGGAGAGTTTGCCTCTTATAGCATTTTATAGCTACATCTCTCACACACTGTGTGAGTTTAAGTAGTAGGTGGTTGTGAGTAAACATGGATGACCATTTTAACCAAGCTGGCTACATAGGCAGGATAAATCCATGGCTCCAAGTACTTACTAATGTGGGCTGAAGGGGGACTAGCACATATTAGGCTAGGAACTGATTATTGAAGGTCCTGTCTGTCTAGCAGTGGATGTAGTGTTGGTCTCAACACAGGTACACATAGGTAGGAATAAGCTATGCTTTGCTCATGCTGTCACCAGAACCAAACAGTAGCACAAATCCCAAGCTCATCATCATCATCATAAACTCCCCTATTCCCATTTCTACATGGGGTTGGGGTCTCATGTTAACTATTGCATTCTCTCTCAGTTCAGTGCCACACCTCCTGCCTTCTTTGACACTTGTGCCTGACTGTCACAGATTTTCTCTCACACAATCCACCCACCTCTGTGCTGGATGCCCTCATTTCCTCTTGCATTCTTCCTGTATGTCCCAAATCTTCTTCATCATTTTGTCTTCTGCTTTTATGCATATGCCTGGACCACTGTAATCTGTTCTCTTTGATCTTTCCTGAAATAGGAGTCACTTTGGGTTCTGTTCTTATGTCCTCAGGTCTTCATCTTTCTTCCACAGTGTGCATCCTACCACCCTTCTCAGGCACTTTATTTCCATCACCTCTAGCTTTCTCATCTGCTTTGCCTTTATGGCCCAGGTTTCTGTAGCATACTGTAGTACTGGTCACACCACTGTTTTGTAGACATTACTTTTCAGCTTCTTTGACATTCTTTTCTCATGTATTACACATGATACTCTAAGCCAGTTGGCTGCAGCCCCTCTGATTCTAGCTTTTATCTCTTCATTCAAACATCCCTTCTCCTCAACCACCTCTCCCAGATACTTGAAGCTATAAACCTATTCCACCGTCTTCCTTTCTATCTCATTTCTCATCTTCTGATTTCCCCAATTTGCTGCCATTACCACTGTCTTACCTATACTTAGTTACATCCCATATGACTTCAGTTTTGCTAAAGTTCTTGCTCAATGTCCTCCTGTAATGCCACACCATCTGCATACAGCAACTTCATTGATCTGTCCTCTCTGGCCTGTTTGCTAATGTAGTCCATCACCTGTATCAACAGCACTGGGTTCAGAGCAAAAACCTGGTGCACACCCACTCCCACTGGGAAACCCTCTGTGAGACCAAACACTGTTCGTACTTGAGTCAATGGGTCCTTGCACAGAGCCTACACTAATTCTATCAATGATGTTCATCGTGCATACAGCTGCAGTAATCACATACGGGTTCTCTGCCGTCAGGCGGTCCCTCGGTCGGCCGAATTCCAAAGTCTAGGTCCAGCGTCAGTTGTTGTCGCTCTCCTTCCTGACATCAGTGCGGCAGGGGTATATAAGACACAGCCGACGCCATTTTCTTCAGTCTTTTTTGCCGCGCGGTGCCCGAAGCAGAAGCAGTTCGCAAGTGCCGGTCGGCCATCTCCTGAATTTACGAAAAATTGGAAACCGAAGTCTTCATTAAAGCTAAGTACCCCGTTGGGGAAACTTTTCATGCCTCAGACCGATGTCAGAAAAAGTTAACAATTGTATTTCTTGTGGGAAGCAAATACCGCATAAGGATTTCCATTCCCTCTGCATACCTTGTATAGGCCCAGACCACGACATCTCGGGCTGTCGCTTTTGCGCGACTTTCAATAAGCGCACTATTAAGCGTCGGGCGGAGTTCGCCCAACACTTTTTTGGTATAGCCTTTGATTATAAAATGTCGGAGACTCCGACTACTGTTTTGTCCAAAAAACGCAAGGACAAGGACCGACACGCGAGGTCCGTGGTCCCAACCGACACCACGCCAAAACCAGCTACACGTGGTCCGGTTCTCAGCGAGACGTCTATGCAGTCCCTGACTACCGACGACACTTCTTTGACGGTGTCTCCTGTAACCGAGACCGCAGGAACCTCGGCCCATACCCAGACTACAACCACCGAAGCCACTGTGAGCATTGAGCCTCCAAATGTGGACAGGTCCACTTCCACCCATGGTGTCTTTAGACCCTCATCTTCCTTTTCCATTAAGGCCTTTACTAAGTCCAAATCAGCCAGGCATCCCAAGAGGCCTGTTGCACAGGGCCCATCTCCAGGCCCCATGCCTAAAAAGCAGATGCTTAAAATGGCTGAGGATTTAATTACTCTCATCAGGGGTTCCCAACCTCCCCCAGACAAGAGACCCAGAGTGGAGGAAGATTCTCCCTCTTCTGATCAGGGCTCCATTTTTTCAGAACATTCTGATGTAGAGGAACACTTTTACTCCCCTTTTGAAGATTCTGATGCAGAGCAGTCCATTCCTTTTGTATCCCCTCCTGAGGATTTTTCTTTTGGAGAAACCTTGCACACCTTGAGGGAACACTTCCATTGGGAAGGCCAAGACTTTTCTGATTCCAAGAAAAGACTTAGGGAATTTCTTTTGTTACCTCAACACAGACCACTGGCGATACCTCCTGTCTTGAACATTCTTGATGATGTTTATTCGGAGGCTTGCCTTAATCCGGATTCACTGCCTCCTGCCCCAGTCAAGCATGATAGGTACTACAGAGTTCCTAGCTCTCACCAATTTCTTTACAAAGGCCATAATGCTGACCCTGAAACCATTTCTCAAGGCCCCAAGGGAATGAAGGCCTCTACTGCTAAGAATCCACTACCTTCCGAAAGAGAGTCAAGATCCTTAGAAAGATGGGGAAAAAAGGTATATACCTCGGCCACCCTAGTCATGAGGGCCTTAAATTGTCAGTTTCATATGCTTAAATATCAGCAGTTTCTGTTATCACAATTAAGAAATAAAATGTCTCAACCTGAACAACCAGATTTGAAGGAGTTGCAGGATATGGTGCATGGTGCAGAACAAGTGGGTAAACACACCTTACAATGTGGTTATGATGCCCTAGAGGCCTCAAGTAGAGCTGCTGCTACAGGATCAGTCATTCGTAGACATGCATGGCTCAGGGAACAAATCTTGCCTGATCATGTGAAAGCTAAACTACTAGATGCTCCTTTACAAAAGGATGTGCTATTTGGTACTAATGCTGAGGAGATACTACAGAAAATGGAAGAAAAAGCCAAATCTATGCAAACTGTCAAAGCTTTTCTGCAGGTTCAACCACCACGTTTTAGCAGAAATTGGCCTTCAAAAAACTGGTCCTTTCCAGCCACGGACAAGCCCCAAAGAGGTAGATACAGGCACACAAGGGGCAGAGGACAATCACAAGGATCATATAGAGGCAGGCAATGGCAAACTCCAGCACCAAGAGGTGGCGAAGACAGTGCACAACAACACAGGAAACAAACCCAATGACTTCCTCCTTTCCATGCCAAGCAAGTCTCAGCTGGCAGCACCCTTGGGAGGAAAGCTGGCATTATTTACAAGTAATTGGCATATTGTCACAACAGACAAACGGATCCTGGACGTCATAAACAGAGGCTACAGATTTCATTTTCACACTCTTCCAAAAATGAGAGGCATGCCAAACCTGCCACACAATCAAAGGGCAGAGGCACAACTACAAATTTCAAAGCTCATAGAAATGAAAGCTATTCAAGAGGTGCCTACTCACGAACAAGGCCAAGGTTTTTATTCCAGGCTGTTTCTGGTACCAAGGAAAGGAACCAACTGGAGACCCATTTTGGACTTATCCATCCTAAACACATTCTTACTCGTACCAAAATTCAAGATGCTAACATTACAGCAGCTTCTTCCCATGCTGGGCAAGGAGTTTTGTCTGGTAACAATGGACCTCAAGGAGGCATACCTGCATGTCCCAATCAATTCTCTGCATTGCCCTTTGGCATATCTACTGCACCCAGAGTATTCACGAAATGCCTGGCATCAGTAATTGCCTACTGCAGACTTCAAGGGATACAAATTTACCCTTATTTGGACGACTGCCTGATTCAAGCGGACAGCAAACACATACTTCTGGAGCATCTGGCTTATGCAACACGGTTACTGAATTCTCTGGGATACACAATCAACAAAGAGAAATGCAGGCTAATACCATCTCAGAAAATAACTTTCTTGGCTGCCAACTTGGACACAAACACCCAGATGGCCTATCTTATGCCAGAAAAACAGGGGCAACTAACTCAGTACTTCAAAATACTAGCAAATTGTACCAGGCTTACTGCAAGGAAAATCCTGCAGGCTCTGGGCTTCATGGCATCTTGCATTCTTTTAATCCCATGTGCAAAGTTGCATATGAGGAAACTTCAATGGTACCTAAAAAACCTATGGTCTCAACACAGCCACAGTTTGGAAACAATAATACCAATAATTCCATGTTTGCAAAAGGAATTTCTATGGTGGGCCAAGGCATGTTAAACAAACACAGGTCTCCCATTCTGCAAGCCTCAAGCAAATCAAGTCATCACAACAGACGCCTCAGATTATGCCTGGGGGGGCGCACATGACAGACAGGTGCATTCAGGGCAAATGGTCCCAAAAGGAAAAGCACCTTCACATCAATCAAAAAGAAATGCTAGCAGTGATAAATGCAATTACAGCTTTCAAGGACCTCCTGCATCCAGGACAATTATTGATAAGAACAGACAACACCACAGTAATGTGGTACATAAACAAACAAGGAGGAACACATTCATACCCCTTGTGCAGACTAGCCATGACACTTTGGAACTTGGCTCTGGAATGGCAAATCGAACTTCAAGCACAGTACTTGCCAGGTTTGGAAAACACGCTGGCAGACAATCTAAGCAGAAATATGACAGATCCTCACGAATGGAAGTTGCACCCTCAAGTGTTTACAAAGATAATCCAAGTGTGGGGGAGGCCAGACATAGATCTCTTCACCTCCCACAGGAATCACCAATTGGAAAAGTTTTGTTCAAGGACCTTTCATCCAAAGGCCTGGAGGGTGGACGCCCTTTCATTCAGTTGGACAGCATGGACAGTGTACGCTTTCCCACCTCTGCCTCTTCTACCCAAGGTGCTCTTGAAAGCAAGAGCAGACAGACCGAAAATGATACTGATTGCTCCAGACTGGCCAAGACAACACTGATACCCACTCCTGAGGAGCCTAACACATACTCCTCCCTGGCACCTACCTCTAATGCCTCTTCTGCTGACTCAGCACAGCTACAAAACTCTTCACAGTCAGCTGAAAACACTCAACCTCGCTGCATGGAAAATTCCTTAACACCACAACAGACTCTATTACCCAAGGAGGTGCAGGATGTCATTTTGGAGGCCAGAAGGCCATCTACTAGAAAGGCTTACTCTGCAAAATGGAAACGGATTTGCTCTTGGAATGAGAAAAAAGGCCAGGACCCTAGAAAACTGAATTTGCCTCAGGTATTACAGTATCTAGCTGAGCTGCTGAACAGTGGACTTTCCTTTTCCTCCATAAAAATACATGCCTCAGCCATTTCTGCAGAATTCAACACGGATCCACCTTTATTCTCTCACCCACTCTTAAGACAGTTCCTCAGGGGGGCTAAGAATATAAGACCTCCAAGGAAACAACCAGTGCCAGCCTGGGATCTTAATTACATTCTAGAAAAATTAACATTGCCTCCTTTTGAACCAGCTGCCTCAACAGATTTGCAATATTTGTCCTGGAAAACAGCTTTCCTTCTGGCCATTACCTCAGCTCGTAGGGTTTCAGAACTACAAGCCCTCATGGCTGTGCAGCCCTTTCTCATCTTCCATCAGGACAGGGTTTCCCTTCGAACCAACCCATCATTTATGCCTAAAGTGGTATCCAGGGTAGCTTTAAACCAAGCCATACACTTACCTACCTTTTACCCCAATCCTCAAAACAAAGGGGAAAGGCTGTTGCACTCCTTAGACATCCATAGGCAGCTGCGTTATTATTTGGACAGAACAAAGCCTTTCAGGAAATCAGAACAATTTTTGTGTCCTATGCTGTAGGGGCTCAAGGGAAGCCAGTTACCAAACAGACAATTTCAAAATGGATAGGCCACTGCATATGGTTTTGTTATTCCTATCATGGAAAATCTGTCCCTACAGGCATCAGATCCCACTCCACCAGGGCCACAGCTACCTTTACAGCCTTCCTCAGAGGAGTTCCTACAAAAGATATTTTGGAGGCAGCCACTTGGAGTTCTGTGCATACCTTCACAAAACACTACCATCTGCCCTTATACTCCAAAACTAGAGCAGGCTTTGCCACTGCTGTGTTGCAGGGCATTCTGGCTCAACCCAGTTCCACCTAGTGCCTACCACCCTATGCGTAGCTTTGGGATTCTACCCATATGTGATTACTGCAGCTGTATGCACGATGAACATAGTACAGTTTTGTACCTACCATAAATGTAGATGTTCAAGTGCTAATACAGCTGCAGTACAGGTTTCCCTCCCTCCTTCCCCTCTTGGTAAAGGCATAGGGCCTAACCCCTCTTCATACAACCTGATTGGGTTATCCTTCTATGGTATATTTGCTGGCAACTACTGTTTTTTGATTATATTGCATTGCATGTATATAAATATAATTTATGTATTGCCTTCCTTCTGGGGGCACCTGACATCTGGGGCAAGAAAGACTGAAGAAAATGGCATTGGCTGTGTCTTATATACCCCTGCCACACTGATGTCAGGAAGGAGAGTGACAACAACCGACGCCAGACCTAGACTTTGGAATTCGTCCGACCGAGGGACCGCCTGACGGCAGAGAACCCGTATGTGATTACTGCAGCTGTATTAGCACTCGAACATCTACATTTATGGTAGGTACAAAACTGTACTTTTCTGGACTTCAAACCACTGCAGTACTGCCCAAATCAGCTTTCTTGGGATCTTGTCATATGCTTTCTCCAAGTCTAAGAATGCCCAGTTGGACTCTTTCCTCATCTGTATCTTCTTCTGAACTATCTGTCTCACTGCAAACTTCAGGTCAGTTGCACTGCATCCTGATCTGAATCTGAACTGCTCATTTCCCATCTTACCTTCAACTTCTCTGCATATCCATTTATCACTCACCCTCTCTAGACCTTTCATGCAGTGTAACAGAAGATATTCTTCGTGTTTCACTGTTGCAGTCATCACACTTTGGTTATCTGCCAGGGGTATCCCTCAGTTGGCCCGAATACCAGAGGCTTAGTATTTCTGGGTCAGTTGCTGTCGCTCCAGGACTGACATCAGGTCGTCAGTGGTATAAAATCAGGCAGCCGACGCCATTACATCAGTCTTTCTTGCCGAGGAGCCTGAAGCAAAAGCAGTTTGCACGAGTGCTGGTTGGCCACTACCTGAGTTTTAATTTCCAAAATTGAAATTGAATTCTTTTAAAGCTACGTACCCCATTGGGGGTCCTTTTTTCTTGCTCTAACCCATGTCAGAAAAAGTTAACAATTGTTTCACCTGTGGAAAGTAAATACCACATCGAGATTTCCATTCTTACTGCATCACCTGTTTAGGCCCAGACCACGATGTCCCTTGTTGTCAGTTTTGTGCTTTGTTCAATGCCAGAACTATACATCATCAGGCCCTTACCATAGCTAAATACTTTCACTCTCGATCTCCATATTCTGAAATGGCTTCTGAAGCCCATCCGACTACCAATTTAATGAAAAACGTAAGGATAAAGACAGGGACAGACTGCACAGGTCCAAAACTGCCGATGACGCTTCCGTTAAGCTAGTCGCCAGTTCACAGGTACTCAGTAAGGCACTTTCACAGCCCCTGTGGATTCGCAGGCCACTACCGATACCCGTTTGGAGTACAGTATGCCGCGAGACTCTTCTTTGACTAAGGATCCTGTGGATGTCTCTACCTTGGATGTGTCTCGAGCTGCTGAGCAGGCACTGGCTTCTGAGGAAGTTCTTCACACTACCGATATTCGACACAAACCGACGACTTCTTTCGCATCTTCAGTTTTTTTCTAAACCTACAGAGTTTCTAAAGCCCAGGGTATGAACTACACCTAAAAAAATGACGACCCAAGCTCAAGCACCTGCTTCCATGCCTCAATCACAGATGCTTAGAATGGCAGAAGACCGTATCATGCTTATTAGAGGAAGCTAGCCTACCCCTTCTAAAAGAAAAAAAGACTTGTCCCCAGCAGCTTTATCTGACCAGGAGTCCGACGACTCTGAGGTTTCTGAATATGAAGACATGGCCTTGTCTGCTTATGAGGATTCAGATGCAGAGGAATCCATTTCTTCTGCCTCTCCACCAGAAGATTTTTCTTTTGGTGAAACCCTACATACTTTGAGAGAACATTTCCATTGGGAATGTCAGGATTACCCTCAGTCCAAAAAGAGACTCGGGGAATTTTTAGATTTACCACAACATAGACCCTTAGCTATTCCTCCTGTCCTGGATGTTGTGGATGATGTTTTCATGGAATCCAGTTTAACTCCTGACACCCTACCACCTGCTCCCAGAAAACCTGATAGATATTACAGAGTCCCTGACTCATACATGTTTCTTTTCAAAAATCCTACTGCTGACCCAGAGGTCATCACCCAAAGAACTAAAGGAATAAAAGAAACTACAGCGAAGAATCCCACCCCTTTGGACAGGGATTCCCGAGCTTTAGACAGATGGGGTAAAAAAGTATACACCTCTGCTACTCTTGCCATTAGAGCACTAAATTGTCCAGTTCCACATGTTGAAATACTAGCAACATACAATGGAACTCCTTAAACAAAAATTACCTACCTTTCCAGCTTGTGCAGAAAGTAAAGAATTACAGGAGCTCATGCATTCTGCAAACCAAGTTACTTAGTACACCTTGCAATGTGGCTTTGACACCCTAGAAGCATCCTGCAGGGCAGCAGTCACAGGTTCTGTACTTAGAAGCCATGCTTGGCTTAAGGAACGGACCTTGCCAGACCATGTCAAATCAAAATTATTGGACGCGATATTGAACAAAGACAATTTGTTTGGCACCAAGGCAGAAGAGGTTTTAAAAAAGATGGAAGAAAAAGCTAAATCTATGCAGACAGTTAAAGACTTTTTGCACTTCCAGCCTCTGAGATTCAGTATGCATTGCCCCTCCAAGCACTGGTCCTTTCCAGCCCCCTCGAGGCTGGCTCAGACTACACCTAGGGGAAGTAGACCCCTCCAGACGGCAGTCCCAGGGAATGCAGAGATCTAAGCAATGGAGTAGGTCCACTTCAAAAACAGGGAGTGCTAACCCACCCCTTTATGGAAAGAACTCACAATGGCTTTTCAACTCTACCCCTTACCTCTGCCCACCTGCTTGTGCCCCTATGAGGAAAACTTGCCTCCCATGCAAAAAACTAGGCCTCCATCATCAACGACCGATGGGTCCTCAACAAAGTGCCCCAGGGGTACAAATTTTATTTCCACACACTGCCAACCCCAAAAGGGTTCCCATATCTTCCTCCAAACCAGTGGGCAGAGACCCAAAACCAAGTTCATTCCCTGCTCCTGTTCCTGCAGACCAGATAGGCCAAGGTTTATATTCCAGACTTTTCCTGGTACCCAGAAAAGAGGGCACCTGGCGCCCAGTCCTAGATCTATCAATTCTAAACACCTTCCTAGTGATACCAAAATTCAAAATGTTCACCCTTCAGCAATTCCTTCCTATGCTATCCAAAGATGCTTGGTTAGCCACCATAGACCTAAGTGAGGCCTATCTGCACATCCCAGTCAAGGTTTCTTGAAAGGAAATATCTATGTTTCAGGGCAGGATCTATGCACTTTCAGTTCTCTGCACTTCCCTTTGGCTTATCCACTGTTCCCAGAGTTTTCGCAAATTGCCTGGCTCCTGTCATTGCTTTTTGCAGACAAAGAAATATTCAAATTTACCCCTACTTGGACAACTGCCTGATTCAGGCAGATAGTCAGGAAAAGCTGTTACAGCACATGACCTTTGTAAAGGACCTACTGACCTCACTGGGGTACATTATAAATGAAAAGAAATCCAAACTAGTCCCCACTCAAAAAATTGTATTCCTGGGAGCAAGCCTGGACACAGCATCCCAGATAGCATTCCTAACTCCAGAAAAACAAGCCTATCTGACAGGCTACTTCTCTCAACTAGGCACCAGAACCCAGCTATCTGCAAGGAAAATCCTGCAAGCTCTAGGGTTCATGGCCTCCTGCATTCTACTCATTCCATATGCCAGACTGCATATGAGGAAACTTCAGTGGTACTTAAAAAGCCTTTAGTGTCAATACTCTCATGATCTGGAAACTATCATACCTATGATACCTTGTCTAAGGAAAGATTTTGTTTGATGGGCAGCAGCATGCAACCACAACAAGGGCCTTCCCTTTTCACAACCCCATGCTGCCCAGACCCTAACCACAGACACATCAGACTATGCCTGTAGTGTGCACCTGAACGGCAGGTGCATTCAGGGCCACTGGAGCCCAAATCAAATACATCTGCATATCAACTAAAAAGAGGTGCTAGCTGTTCAGCATGCTCTGACAGCTTTCAAACCCCTACTCTCTCCAGGGCCTCTACTAATCAAAACAGACAACTCCACAGTGATGTGATACATCAACAAGCAGGGAGGAACTCACTCTTATCCATTCTGCAGGCTAGCCATGACCCTTTGGCACATGGCTTCAGCTATGCAAACTCACCTGCTAGCACAATTTCTGCCAGGTAACCAAAAGTCTGTGGCAGACAACTTTAGCAGAAATCTCCTAGACCCAGATGAGTGGCAATTGAACCACAGCATCTTCAGCCTTGTAACCCAGAAATGGGGTACCCCGAAGGTGGACCTATTTGCCTCCCACAGCAACCACCAGCTCAGCAATTTCTGTACCATGGACCCTCACACCAAGGCCTGGAAAGTGGATGCCCTATCCTTCCAGTGGGTAAACCTCTCGATCTGTGAATTTCCCCCGCTATCTCTTCTTACAAGGGTACTACTCAAAATAAGGGAGGAAAAACCAAGAGCAATCCTGATTGCCCCAGACTGGCCACACCAATACTGGTACCCACTACTGTGCACTCTGTCACCGCTGCCTCCATGGCACCTCCCTCAGATCCCAACTCTCCTGACACAGCAGAATGGAGAATTCTTGCATCCACAATTGCAGACCCCTAACCTGGCAGCTTGGCTTATTCCCTAACCTCTCCTCCAGTGGCCAGCCTAAGAAAGCAAGTCCTGGACGTTATACATGAGGCCAGATGTCCCAGCACTAGAAAATCCTATGCTGACAAGTGGAAAAGATACTGCATCTGGATATAGGCTAAAGGAGCTGAACCAGCACAGCCCTCCTTACCTCTCATCCTGGATTACCTAGCAGACCTATTTCACAGGGGCCTAGCCTTCTCTTCTATTAAAATTCATGCCTCTGCCATCTCTGCTCATTACAGCACAGAGCCACCTCTCTTTTCTCACCCCCTCATCAAACAGTTCCTAAGAGGGGCTAACAACTTAAGGCAGCCCGGAAGAGCTTCAACCCAGCTTGGGACCATAACTTTGTGTTGGAAAAGCTCATGCTACCCCCCCCCCCCTTTGAGCCTGCAGCTTCAGCAGAGTTAAAATTCCTCTCTTGGAAAACAGCCTTGCTTCTGGCCATCACTTCAGCTAGAAGAGTATCTGAGCTACAAGCACTCATGGCTGTGGAACCCTTCATCATTTTTCATGCTGACAGGGTCTCCCTCAGGACTAACCCAACTTTCATGCCTAAAGTGATGTCCAGTGTGGCTCTCAGCCAGTCTATTCATTTGCCCACCTTTTTCCCTAAGCCTCAAAATAAGGGAGAAAAGATCCTGCACTCTTTAGATGTGCACAGGTAACTCAGATTCTACCTGGATAGGACTAAGCCCTTTAGGAAAACTGACGAGTTACTAGTCAGCTTTGCAGCAGGGGTGGAGGGCAAGGCCATATCCAAACAAACCATCTCCAAATGGATAGCACACTGTATCCATTTCTGTTACAAACACCACGGGAATCCACCCCCTCAGGGGGTCAGGACATATTCCACAAGGACAACCTCCACCTCTGCAGCTTTTCTCAAAGGGGTCCCTACCAGGGAAATCCTGGAGGCTGCAACATGGAGTTCTCTTCATACCTTCACCAAGTATTACCACCTGCCTATCTTTTCCAAATCCAGGGCAAGCTTTGCAACTGCAGCCTTGCAGGGCATACAAGCCAGCCCCAGCTGTTCTTGACTGCCTCCACCCTTTACTTCAGCTTTGGGAATCAACCCAAGTGTGATGACTACAACAGTGAAACATGAAGAACATAGTACAGTTGTGTACACTTACCATAAATGTAGATGTTCAAGTGTATCCACTGCTGCAGTCCTGGTTTCCCACCCTCCATCCCTCATGTCTCTATCACTCTCTCGCTCTTCCTCACTCATTACAGGGATTTTTGGTATTTACTTTCTACAGGTGGTGTTCTTCCACTATAATCTAGCTCCCTCTTTGGGGGATCCTGACATTTGGGGCAAGGAAAACTGATGTAATGGCGTCGGCTGCCTGATTTTATACCACTGACAACCTGACGTCAGTCCTGGAGCGACAGCAACCAATGCAGAAATACTAAGCTTCTGGTATTCAAGCTGACTGAGGGCTACCCCTGGCAGGATAACCCATGTGTGATGACTGTAACCGTGAATACACTCGAACATCTACATTTATGGTAAGTGTACACAACTGCACCTTTGATACCTCTGTACTGTCCCCACTTTGTTCATGTATGCAAGCATGAGTATGCTTATTGTCCAGTCATCTGGGATACACCTTTCTCTCCACACTGCTATGAGTACCCTCAGGAGCCATTTCTCCCCTCTCACCCAATATCTTTCTAATTTCTGCTGACCTCCTCTGAGCATGCTGCTTTCCCTGACATCATTTTTCTTAGTGGTAGTCTTACTTCTTTTAGGGTGGGCTCCTGTTCTTCTCTCATCATAGGCTGTGTCTGGTGCAGTACAGATTCTGTGGAATTTTCTTCATTCAGAAAGCTGCTAGAAGTGCTCCTTCCATCTGCCTTTGATGTCCTGTGGACTGCTGATCAAGTTATTGTTGCCATCCCTTATGAAGGGTGTCTGATTATCTTCTTTATCTTTCTGTCTTTGCTTTGCAACCTGATTTTGTGCCACCTACTGAGTCACTTTCGATAAGCTGGTAGAGTGTCTTTGATGTCCTGTTCTTTGCTATTTCAACTCCTTTATTAGCTTCTTTGTTAGCCAACCAGTATTCCTTCAGAGCCTAGGCTGTCTTTTCTTTCTCCCACTTTTTCCTGCACTCTTTCTTTCTTTTGATGACTTCCTGGACTTTTTCATTCCACCATCAGCTTTCCTTATGTACCTTATTTCCATACATTTTATTTTATTTATTTATTTTATTTTATTTTATTTTATATTTGTTTACCGGGAAAGTCCGACTGGACACAGGTCCATTTTCAATGGAGGCCGGGGAGAAAACCTCCACATTACAATACATTACATGAGACTAAAAAGAAGTAGAACATACATACATATGGCATATATACACATCAGGACAACATGTTGGTGATTCACAAACATACATATAGCATATGTACACATAACAGGACATCATGTTAGTGACTAACATTTCTTACAGTAGACAATCAAAGGTACTTTTTTTTTTGCAGTTATGTTTTGTAAGGTAAATGTATATGGGTTTGGAAGCTTTCAGGGGAGACACTGTTTATACATAGCTGTACCCTGACAAATTCTCTTGGTATGGATTAGCCTGGTGAGTGACATGAGCATAGCCAGTCACTTAGATAGTGGGTTTTCAGGAGTTTTTTGAATTGACTAAAGGAAGTGGTAGAAGTTATTTGGCTTGGTAGTGTGTTCCAGGTTTTGGCAATGATGTTGGCAAAGAGGAACTTACCAGCTTTGTTTTTATGTTTGATGACAGTTATGAGGTTCTGGTTACTAGATCTTAAGGCTCTAGACGGAATGTGGGGCTGAATTAAGTACTGAAGAGCTGGAGTTATCTGAGGAAGGTAGTAGAGTTTGTGCACTATAGAGAGTTGATTGAGCAGAAGAATATGAGTCAACTCAAGCCAGTTGAGTTGCTTAAGGGATAGACAGTGGTTGGACCTATATGAAGCTTCAGTAGCAAACTTGGCAATCTTGCTGTAGCAAGATTCCATTTTATTTAGATCAGTTTGCCGGAGATTGGTCAAGATGAGAGAGACACAGAGGAGGGTGGATAGAAGATGAGTCCTTGTGATGGTTACTTTGGTGTGTTTTGTCATAAACTGTTTGTTCCTGTAGAGGAGACCGAGTTTTTTATTAACTTTCTTAATGGTTTGTGTTATGTGGATGTCGAACCTCAGGTTATTGTCTATTTCTACGCCTAGTAGTTTAGTGTGTGTGGTTGGACTGATTTGAATGTTTTCTTTGGAGCTAATGGTAAAATTATTATTTAGGGGAGGACCTCTGCCAGGGCTGAAAAGAATTAGTTTGTTTTTTTTGGGGATTAAGAAGAAGTTTGATATTAGTGAACCAAGTTTCGGTTAAGGCAAAGTTATTTTGGGTAAGGGTTTGCAGTTCACTAAGGGTAGGGGCAGCACATATGAGGGTAGTATCATCTGCATATTGTACTGTTGAGGCAGTGGGAGATGATGACGAGATCTGATTTGTAAATAGAGAGAACAGCAATGGGCCAAGGATGGATCCTTTAGGGACTCCCATGGTTACTGGTAACAGGGGGGACAATTGGTCCTGCCATAGGACTGCTTGCTGATGGGCAGATAAGTAGCTGTTGAACCATGATATATAGGAGGGACTTATATTTAGGGTGGCTAGGGTATCAAGAAGCAGACTGTGGTTTACCATATCAAAGGCTTTTGATAGGTCTAAGAATATGGAAGAAATAAATAGACCCTTGTTCTGTGGTGGTTAACTATGTTAGTGAATGATAGTAGTGCTGTTGTGGTGCTATGGGAAGGACTAAAGCCATGCTGGGATACGGAGAGTAGGTTGTTATTCTGGAGGTACTGTATTAGTTGAGTATGAACAACTCTTTCTAATGTTTTGGATAAAGGTGATAGGATTACTATTGGGTGATAGTTGGTGAGCTCTAAGGAGTTGCCTGCTTTGTGCAGTGGAATTATATATGATGTTTTCCATGAGGTGGGGACTTTGCATTCTGAGAGAGATCTATTTATGAGAATAGAGACAGGATAAGCTATAGCTTCAGCTGAGATCCAAAGGAAGTCTGCTGGCAGCTTATCAGCTGCTAGAGTGGTTGGTTTAAGTTTGCCAAGGAGTTTAGAAATTGATTTGGTGGATACAGAGTGGAGGTGAAAATTGGGGCTATTGTTTTGCATATTGGGGTGGGTTGGGGTAGTTATTGGTGTGGGGCTGCTAGTACTATTTTGGGCATTGGCAAGGGTCTAGAATGTTTTGGTAAAGAATTTGTTAAACTGAGTAGGGATGTTTTCATGGTTATTTGGAAGCACAGGGGTTGGAGTCGTGGACTTTCCTGGATGCAATATACCATTTACTGAGGCCCAGAATTTTTGTGGGTTGTGAGCATATTTTTCTTGCATGCTTGTATAGTAGCTAGATTTGTCTAGTTTGATTTGTTTTTTGGCTTTGTTACGGAGCTGTACATAGTTTTGTCTCAAAGTAGTGGTTTTGTTTTTCTGATATTGAATCCAGGCTTTGTCCCTTTCTTTCATTATAGTTTTAGTATCTTTTCTTAGCCATGGGGCATAGTTAGTTTTTATTCTAATGGTTCTAGAGGGTGCATGATGGTTTATGATTGTTATGAAGGTTGTGTTAAAGTACTCAACGGCATTGTCTAGAGGTAGATATTTTAGGGGGGGGGGGTCCAGTTACAGCTTTTAGAGTATTAATGAGATCAGTAGCTATAAAGTTTTTTTTGTTTCTAACTACTCTGAGGATAGGTTGGTTGATGGTTTGGGATCTGTTCCTAATTAAGTAGGTTGGATAATGGTCACTTAGGGTATCTGGAAGACAACCAGATTGCTGTGCAAGAGCGGGGTGAGATACCAGGATCCAGTCTAAGATGGACTGGCGTTTGGAAGTTTTGTCAATTTGAGGGGGGTGGTTATAGTTTGGGTAAACCTGTGGAGGTTTATGAAGGCAGAGGTGTTATGGCTGGAGCAGTGAAGCCAGAGAATATTGAAGTCTCCTAATAGTATGGTTTCATGTGGAAGGGAGTTGGAGGTACAATTAAGTAGGCTTTCCATTACAGTGATGTTATTGCATGGTGTTATATAGGCACCTGCAATAATTGTATGTTTGTTGGAACTTATTTTTAATTTGGCAAGGATTAGTTCTACATCTTTGAATTCATGGGTATTGTAATCTAGTCGTTCTAAGGCAAGATGATTTTGAAATAATATTGCAACACCTCAGCCCTTTTTCTCTGATCTGTCTCTTCGGATAATGTTGAAACCCGGGGCAGTAATCTCATTATTGTGATGCTGTGGTTTGAGCCGTGTTTCAGTTAACTCAGCGATATCTGGTTTGTATAGAGCTAGTAGGGCATGAAGGCCATGAATTTTGTTAAGTATACTTCTTACATTAATGTTTAAGAAGAGGAGAGCTGAGGTAGGTCTGTGGTGTAGGGGATTTAGCTGTTTTAAGTTTGGACTGATTGATGTTTTGGGTCCTGGTTTGGGATGTATATCACCACTGCAAGTGAGTTTATGGAGTAGGTGTAGATAGAGTTTGGTCAATTTGTGAATTATTTTAGTTTGTCTTTGAGAAGATAAGGGGCTAGTTTTGATTTTCAGTTTAGTGCGCGAGTAAGAGAAGGGTAGGGGGAGGTAAGGTCACATGGCGATACAGGGAAGTTTTTAGTTTGGTGGTGTTGGCTTGGGAATCATTTTACCAAGGGGATGGGGTGTGGTTATGAAGCTGTGTGTGGTAAGAGGACAGGATGGGAAGAAGGAGTAGGGTGAGGTAGGAGGACAGGATGGGAAGTAGGAGTAAGGTGAGGTAGGAGGACAGGATGGGAAGTAGGAGTAGGGTGAGGTAGGAGGACAGGATGGGAAGTAGGAGTAGGGTGAGGTAGGAGGACAGGATGGGAAGTAGGTGTAGGGTGAGGTAGGAGGACAGGATGGGAAGTAGGAGTAGGGTGAGGTAGGAGGACAGGATGGGAAGTAGGAGTAGGGTGAGGTAGGAGGACAGGATGGGAAGTAGGAGTAGGGTGAGGTAGGAGGACAGGATGGGAAGTAGGAGTAGGGTGAGGTAGGAGGACAGGATGGGAAGTAGGAGTAGGGTGAGGTAGGAGGACAGGATGGGAAGTAGGTGTAGGGTGAGGTAGAAGGACAGGATGGGAAGTAGGAGTAAGGTGAGGTAGGAGGACAGGATGGGAAGTAGGAGTAGGGTGAGGTAGGAGGACAGGATGGAAAGTAGGAGTAGGATGAGGTAGGAGGACAGGATGTGAAGTAGGAGTAGGGTGAGGTAGGAGGACAGAATGTAAAGTAGGAGTAGGGTGAGGTAGGAGGACAGGATGTGAAGTAGGAGTAGGGTGAGGTAGGAGGACAGGATATAAAGTAGGAGTAGGTGAAGATTATTAATGGGTAGAATGATGTTTTTAGTAGTTGGGTTGGATATGTGTAACCCATGTTATCTAGTTTCAGAAAGAATGTGTTTACATACAAGGGTACTGTCTATGAATGAGTGAGATTGGTGTTGAATTAAAACGTGCAGTATTAGGTGTATGTGGGAGTTTGTTGTTAAGAGGGGTAAGAGATTTGAATTGATAGGTGGATGAGTGTGTAAGACTTGCTAATGGGAGTTCTCTGTAGCTGCAAGCTGAAGTGATTTTAGGGACTTAGGAGATATATAAGCATCAGGTAATGCTGGGTATATGGCTACAGAAAAGTGATGGAGAGTATGGCCAGTGCAAGAGCTATCGTTTTATGTGTTAGGGAGCTGCAGTATGGCCAGGAAGTACTGGTCAAGTAATTGGTATCCTCTAGTTAAGAGAGGGTAGCAGAGATAGTGAGTTAGTAAATACGGGGGGATACTTGCTACTTTATCTGTAATGATGTTCATGACTATGGATAAGGTGAATGGGAATTATATATTGTCAATTTATTTGTATTACGTTCAGATATGCGTATTTACTGCAGTTAAAAATATTAATTATAGGTAATAGTTAATGGTTATAGGGTGGTGTGTATAGAGAGGTGGTGGAGGAGGTAAGGATTCTGTGTTGGAGGCAGGAAGTAGGCTAGCATGTTTGTGAGGAACAGGAAGGGGAGGAGTGTTTGGGTAGGAGGAAACAGGTGGTTAGGTATAAAGGAAATGATATGGGGGGGGTGGGTGGAAGGAGAGTGAAGTGAGCCTGAGCGTAGCGAGGGCGAACGAAGCGGGGCTGCACCCACAGCAACTGTAAAAAACAATCAATACCTTAACATAAAACAAATTATCAACAGTGAAATGGATGAAAGTAGTCGGGGTGGGCTAAGAGGAAGCAGGTTTGCAGCTGTTGTCCCTGGGGTATGCACTCTAGCTGACTGTAACAGATTTTAACAAGGCATAACAGTCACAAAAACTGGCACCTACACTACACAAGTGGCAACAACAAGGTTCCTGGAGTTAAACCTGGGGCTGCAGTCTGTTTTTGGATGATTGCTGGTTAGAGTTTTCTTTGCTTTTAGCTGGAGTGAGAGGATTCCTTGCTCACACAAGTGAGGGGGGACCCAAAGTGATCAGGTGCTCAGTGGCTCTAAAAGTTGCAAAGAAGACAAAAGGAAAGAATGTAAGACCAAAAGCAGTAAAATAAGGACATCAAAATAAGCACAACCATCATAAATATTGTAGAGAAAGCAGAGCAATGAACATAGCCTATTAGAAGTCATCAAAAGAAATACATTCAGACTCTGCAGCAGTCATTATAACTAGTTAGAATATCCTATTACCAGACAATATTATAACTATGTAGCAGTTTAACCAGTTTACCATAAATATCATTCTGCACTTTACAATGTATGTTTAACTTACAGAAACAGAGTATACAATAGTAGCAGCGTAACTAGTTGAAATATACTATTACCAGACAATATGGCATACCTGGTTCAGCCAGATATCTGTTCTGTAGTCCTCACATATGCTGTTTTGAGGTGCTGCCATTCTTCAACTTCACCTATTTCTTCCTTTCCTTGGGGGCGCTAGAGCCCTGGGTAATTCCTTGAACTGTTGTGCTTTCTCTTTCCAGTCAACTTCCAGGTCTTCAGTCTGGTCTCTGTTGACCTTAGAGCCTTCTCTGACTATTCCTTGCAGCTGATTGTGGCAATCAGTGGTTTACGCTGTGAGCCAACTGTTTCAATGGGGATGGCTTTGCAATCACTGATTCTACCCCAGTGTCCTTTCCTTACTCGGAGGAATTCTACCTGATTTGCATATTGGTCACCCTTGTGATCTTGTGACTGTCCTTCTTTCTGATCTGAGTGTTGGCTACTATCAAGCCATTTACCAGACAGAAGTCTAGATTGGCCTCTCCTTTATTTCATTTTGCCCCACCTATGTGGACCCCGGCATTCCTCATATCCATTCTTTCTGTCCCAATATGTGCATTCAAGTCACCCATTATCAACACCAATTCATGTTGTCCTGCTTTAGCTAGGAGGTCCTGCAACTGCTTCATGAATGTTCTCTTTTCCTCACTATTACAACCTTGCTGTGGGGCACAGGCTGAGATTATGAATATTGCCCTATCATAGGCTGAGATTATGAATACTGCCCTATCATAGGCTGAGATTATGAATACTGCCCTATCATGACAATGGATTGTGAGTGCCATGAGGCTGTCACTAATTCTGATGATATCTCTCCTTGGATAGTAGACTCTGGATCAAAAGCCAAGTGTCTTTGCTGCACTGCCCTTCCATCTTGTCTCTTGGATATATAGGATGTCCAGCTTCATCCGTACAATATGTTATCCACTTCCAAGCTGAGACCTGTCCATAAACCTGTATTGAGTTTAGCAATTCTTAGTTCATTTTTACCAGGTTGATTGAATTTATGCCCATCTTTCACTCAACAGAGCTATCCCAAGTAACACAGGGGAATACTGGCTGGCCAGTAGCTTATTGACCCAGGACTGCTGGGCTTTATGGCGGGCACACACTGGCAAATAGAGGCACATACAGCCCTCCCACCATTAGCATAGGTTCCTGACAGCTGGGTCTTCAACCCACTTATTACCGGCAAATAACCATGCCCATTTAGTGAAATTAGTCAGCATGACCGAGTCACCTAGATCACTAACCACAAGCTGTTTCCTGAGAATTTGTATTAACCCAAATGGTAATGGGTTCATTACACATGCTATATAGTCTTGTCTTGAGAGATACTCTGGATAGAGCCTACAGCAGCTGGACACAACAGAAATCCAAGCATTACAAAGGCCCTGAAGAAATTCTCACAAAAAGTGAAACAGACCGTTCAGTGAAGACCTGTATACATTGCCCAATTCAATATCTCCTTTTCTCAGTAGGAGTAAAGTATCATTAATACCAAGATTGCTACTAAGATGCAGTTTACTGGCTTTGCAGTGATTTGTAATCATTAGGAAGGGTAGGAAATAATGTTCCCTCTGCTCCTTTTCTCACTAGGAGCAAAACAGAAGCTTTAATCCTAAACCAGTCTCTAAGTAGTAGTTTCTAGTCTAGTCCCAGATGTTTCAGATTTTAATTTTTTTTTTAAAGGGGGAGAAAAAGAGATTAATATCTGAATGTTGCAGTATGCACTAAGTGAGTGGTATGACTGGAACAAAGGCTAACACAAGCTTTAAGAATCTAAAAGGAGGGTCTTCCTAGTTCGATCTTTCAGTGCCCAGAAAATTGAGGAGATTAAGATTATACTGGTAGGAGCTTTCAAAGATAAATTTTCAGTAGGGATGGACAGCTCAGTACCCAAGAATTTAAAAGCACACCAGGAACTGGGCAGGAGGGTGAGTGGAAAATATCTCCAGCAGAGAGTCGAATACTGATTACATACGACACGAGCCTCCTGAATCTTATCAGCCACATAACCATTCAGTGTAGTTCTCCCTTACTGTTTTAACACTTTCCTTACTAATGCCAGACAGAAGTCTAGAATAGCCTTTCCTTCACTATTTCTGCTGCCCCTCCCATGTAGACCCAGGCAGTCCTCATATCCTGTTCTTTCTGTCCCAATATGCACATTCAAGTCAGCCATTATCAACAACATAAAAGAAAGTCAAGCTATAAATCTTTGATACTCCATAACTTCAAATGTTAGTAGTAGACCTCTAGAGGAAGCAAAGCATATATCATGCAAACCATGGTGCACACATTCATTTTTAAGGGGGCAACAATTTGCCCTGTATAAGGCCACCAAATGTTCAAGCTTTATACACACAAACACATGGATGAAATTAAGACAGTACAAGAGAGTCAGTAAATAAACAAACAAATAAATGTGCTAAGAGTAGTGTGTGCTGGTGAATCTAAATGTTATAATCTTAGTATATGTGCTGCGTTTTCATACCCTGCTTAGATTACAGTATATACCATATAAAGAAGGTTAGAAAGGGAGGACCAAATGGCTGTAACTAAGGGCATAATTCATTTGGCCTGGGACACAGGATCCGAATTGCCTTGACATAGTAAGGCCTTGTTAAGTTTAATTCTGCTGGTCGACAAAAAAGCACTTACAGCAAATTAAATCAAAATGTAAACAAACTGTATTTGAAGTATTAAATATTGTAAAAGAGACAAAATAATTGGAAGTGGGATCTTTAGAAAAGGGAAGGAGCAAGTTACAGATAAATAAGTGGAGTTTGTGGGAACAGTGCATGCAAAATAATGTTCAGGAGGAGGAGTGAGGCATGAGGCATGTGCACCCACAGGATTTTTTGCAGGGGTTGCACACCCAATGGCTAGAGCTCCAGGGTATATATGTTTATATGTAGATAACCAAGAACTCCTGCTTTATTCCACACTGTAGTACAGTAACTGACAGCATCTCTGTGGATTTATAGTGTATGCAATAAGATCTCAACGGAACTGTAATATTGAACTCGTTCATGTAAAAATTATAAAGTTTCTGGGTAACTGTAATTTTTAAAAACAAGAAACTTAATGTACTATATTCTTGTAACTTTAGGCCTATGACTACTATGGTCAGTATCTGTTTCTGCACATTCAGTTTGTGGGGTCTCTGTCTGCTCCACAAACACTACAGCGACAGCGCCTTTCTTAGTACCTAGTTAACAATTTAATAATTCTGCGACCTGATCCTTGATATCCACCCCTAGCAGCAGTCCCAGGTTAAGGTCAAATGGGGTCCTAGGCAGAGTAATAGATTGGGGGCTACCAGAGCAGCATCTCCTGTGGCAACCCCTATCCCCCAAAGCAGCTCCCTCCCTAGCCATTCCAGTGTTTCATTACGTGGCTGTTTCTCCCCATTTACCATAAACACTATTTAAACCTGTCAGTGTGCATACTGCTGTCTTATTTACTTCTACAATGTTACAAATATTGAAATAATATTGCACAAACACCAATAACCATTTGATAAACAAACAATACAGTTGCACAACGAAAAAAAGACTTAGCATGAGCAGTAAACTTCTCTGCCCTTGAAACTCACATTCATTGAAATGGCATTAAAACTCACATTCAAAGAAAATGCATCTGGTCAATGGAGGATTAAGTTTACCTTTGGGCTGTTTTCAAACCATAGGCTTCTTGGACACATTTTTAGGGCCATGCATACATGTATGTGTTCTTTGATTCACCTTCCTGATTGTATTAAATTATATTCCTTGTATAATACTGTGCCACTTGTTAGAATGTGTTTTAAATTTGTAGTTTTGAACATTCTTTCAGTAAGCAATGAAACAAAATGTATTAACCAATAATGACAATACTACCCATTTCAGAAAATTTCAACTATAAAAGGCCAGTCAGATATCTGTCATTACAATCCACCAACATCAGTCAATAAGCACAATCTCTGCAGAAGTGAAAGTCATCTGAATAATTCCACATTAAAAAGAACTGTAACTAATTAAGTAGTTGCTACTAGCAAACAACTTTACATTTTACTGTTTCAGCTACAAATTCAGTGTCTGCTGCCCTTGAAGAATTAAATTGCCGACATTACATTAAAAAATGGTAGGCTGGTAATATTGTAACAGGGAATAACTGACAAACCAACAAGTTCATAGTTAATAGGCATCTCATATAAAGGAGGGCACACTCAGGAGTGCAGAACCTCTATCCCCCCTTAAAATGCACCTAGTAATCAGCAGTCAAATGGGAACTGCAATACCAGCATTCCATCTGCATGGTGTGGGAGTAGAATCCACAACCTTCTGCACCAAAGGCAATTATGCTACTAACTGCTTTCAAATTCTACAGCGCAAAAAATGACTACCATTTGCTAAACAAAATAGTTAGTTGCACATTGAAAACAGATTTAGCATGAGCAACAGTAAACTTCTGTTCCTTTGAAACTCACATTTCCATGAAAATGCACTGAAACTCATAGTGCCTTGAAAATGCACTGAAACTTATAATTGCCTGAATATGTACTGAATCTCAAACTCACAAGTCAGTCAGCAGTCTAGTAGTTAGAGTGGAGGATTCAGGCTCTTATCTCTACTGAAGCTCACAATTCCTTCAGCAGTCTAGTAGTTGATACAGAGAATTCAGGCTCTTGTCTCCTGTAACCAAGTTTCACAGTCAAGCCTGATCAAGTTAATTGACTAATCTGCCACCCCCCCCCCCAACCAGGACATTACATACCACACTTCCATACCGCTCAACCTCTTAGCAAGAAATCTGGACAAAGACTAAAATAATGGGGGACAAAAGCCCAAAAATAGGAACAGATTTTAAATATTGCTCTTATAGACTTAGAAAAGTTGCTAGAATAACAGGATTTGTATTCACATCTATTTTCTGAAGGATATGAAGTCAAACTCATGTATATGTCATTATTTAGTGAATTCAATCCTCCTTGAATTGCCAGAAAACCACAAATTTTATGATAAACAGACCACATCTGTGAGGCTAAATCTGGACAGTTGAGAAGTATTTTAAAAACATACGCATCCACACACACACCTATCTTTTCTCACATAGGACAACACACACACACACACACACACACACACACACACACACACACACACACACACACACACACACACACTATCTTGCATATGAACAGAACAGCTAGTTTAAATTACATACACACACACACACACACACACATTTTAAATTCCGCTTGCAAGTATGAAATGACTTTACATCTGCAGTGGTGTGCCTGCATGCATGAGTGTCATTTGCTGAGTAAATTGTGTTTTTTTTTTCATAATGCAGAGCTTGAAGTTCTCTAATTTAAGTAATGGAAGCACTGAAAAGCAACGTTCCAAAAATTTTTCTGAAGTCAAAATCCAGAGGGATGCATGTGCACCCCCTTGTACCTGGCTGACAGCGTCCATGGAGTGAGGTTTAAGGGAATGCAGGAGTTGAGCAATTTATGTAATGTTGGACTGAATGATAATTGTTATAAAGTAAGAAAACACATATTTAATGTATAATGTATGCAAATGAAAACATGTTTCTTCTGTTAATGTGCTTGTGACTATGTCGTAAGTGATAATTTAATAAAGGAGGTTTAAAACAAAAGATCCCCTATGGGACCTGATAATATATAGCTGGTTGCTTGATTAATAGTGTTAAATATACTCTTAAAGACACATGCACTCATTAAACTGTTTAACCTAAGGTTAGCTGTTGGCTGTCCCAGATGACTGGCACACTGAATTGGTGATGTCCCTCCATCAGGGTGGCCTTGCAACTGAGCCAAGTAACTACAAGCCTTCTCTACAAAGCCATGGCAGATATAATAAAAGAGCTTCTAAACTGTGAAATCAAGAATCTTATTAACCTTCACCCCAACAGCATGGCTTTATGAAGGATAGAGCCTTTCAATTTAACCTAGTAAACTTCTTTAGCCGGGTTATGAGGGCTCTAGATGATTGCTATGCAGTTTGAATGGCTTATCTTGACATGGCCAATGCCTTTGGCACCATTCCCCATGACGGCATCATACAAAAGCTAAATGTTTTAAAAATTGACCTATATCTAGTAAGATGGATAGTAAACTGGCTGAAACACAGAACTCACACAATGCGAGATGCAGATGTCTCATCAGAAAGTATGGGAGTGACCAGCAGTGTCCCTCAAGGCACAGTGCTAGGACCTCTCCTTTTTGGTATTTACTTATCAGATTTCCACACAGGGAGCCAAGACCACTCACTAACTAAGTTTGCACATGACTGCAAAATGGATTGTTTTAAGTCCCCTGTGGTACCCAAAACCTTCAGAATGAACTTTCCTTCATAAACTCTTAGTGTGCTAAAATTGCACTCAGACAAAATGCTAAAATGAGTACTATCATCATTTTGGTAGACAACCCCTCCCCTTATAATGCTGTATAGACAACAGACAACTACTGACTGAAGGTGTAGTCAGGGACCAAGTTGTTTGTGTTGCTAGCTCCCTCTTTTTTGACTATTATGTGACAGCAGTTGTCAGGAAATCATTTTATTTAGCCCAGCCCAATCACAAAGGAATATCATTAATGTCTGAAAAGTTAATCAGTCCCTTATACTCAGGATTGATCAGGCCGATTATCAAGCACAACACCCCTTTTGTGATGCATCTCACTAAACAAAGCTGCATAGGGTGCTCACAGTATGGAAATCCATTAGCTCTCCTGCATTCCTAGCAAAATGAAAGAAGTGTTAAATGATTTATAATTTTCCTAGCACATTGTTAGTATAAGAAAGAGCAGCTTTAATTATATTATCTAAAAGGATACAATGTTGATACATACTGAGGGATCAGAGCCTGAGTGTCATGGCTAGTACATGTTGTTATTTCTTTAAAATGTAATACCTGAGCTTTTGTTTAGACCATAACTCAGATTATTTGTTGTTATGATACCTAAATCTTTATTTATATCTATGTAGAAAAGGTTGACTGGACAAGATAATTTTCCAAATCCCATTAAAGCAGAGTCGTTATGATTTTCGAAAAAATGAAAGAAAAAGCTTGACAAACCAACCAAATAGAATACCACGGTCGAATAAGCAAAGGAAGAAAAGTCCAAACAATAGCGTACCACAATTTAATGTCCGCTTTCGTCAAAAGACTTCCTCAGAATAAAAAATAGACCACAAAACAAACTTTAAATAGCATTTCCAACAATTGATTAATTAAGCAATCAACTTATCTAATTAACAAGTAATAGCCTAAAAAACCACAGTATCAAGTAAAAAAAGGAAGTGATGTCAAAATCCTTGTTAATAAACAACTTTCGATACTTTAAAAAACATTTTACATTAATGGCATCATTTAAACCGGGATAGACATCAGATCTTAATCTAATTTGCCAAATAGTCTCCCCTTGCTCTAAGTAATTTTTAAAATCACCCCCTCTTAAGTCGGAATAACCAACTTCCAAAACAGAAAACAAAAATTTTTTAAAAACAGAACAACTGACAGAATGCTTATATAATGCATTGGTATCATCACTGTTACGAATACTATAAAGGTGCTCCCTAATACGGGTTTTTAAACACCTAGTAGTCATGCCGATGTAAAAGGCAGGACAAGTGGAACACATACTAATATAGATTATTTGTTAATTAGATAAGTTGATTGTTTAATTAATCAATTGTTGGAAATGCTATTTAAAGTTTGTTTTGTGGTCTATTTTTTATTCTGAGGAAGTCTTTTGACGAAAGCGGACATTAAATTGTGGTACGCTATTGTTTGGACTTTTTTTCCTTTGCTTATTCGACCGTGGTATTCTATTTGGTCGTTATGATTTTCATTAAGACTCAAGTATTTTCACTACTTAAGAAAACTGTTCAGAATATTCTGAGTACCATTTAGAGCACATTCCTGACTGAATACACAGCCAAATTTACAATAATAAGATACATTTGTATCCAACACTGGCAGTGATTCATTAACAATAAAATAAATAAGATTGCTCCCGTCATGGATCCCCTAGGTACATTGCTACTGCCAAATGGTAAAGAGGATCTGTCATGCACTATCACAAATAAACGAAAAATCTCAGCACAGGTGGAAAAACTTAGAAGATATGCAGATAAATGTAAAGGAAAAGTACAAAATAAGCAATTTATTGATGACCCTAAAAAAAGTTTTATAGAGAATTGGGAAACAAGGTAAAAGGAATCGAAACACCCCAAAAAAGAAGAAATACATACATTTTGGAGAAGTATCTATGAAGATGCTGTGGAACTTAACAAAGATGCTAAATGGATAGAAGACAAAAAATGATGAAGTAACAGCCACAGAGATTAAAACAAAGTTAAGAAAAGTCTCAAACTGAAAAATCCCAGGCCCAGATGCAGTACCTAACTTCTGGTTAAAAATATTAACATCTTTGCATGAAGATATAGTCATGAGTAAGAACTATTTATATGCACACCCTGAACAGACACCAACCTGGCTAACAACAGGAAAAACAATGCTTCTACTTAAGAGTGAACCTGCAAGCTACCCTAAACATTATAGATCAAATAACTTGCCTTCCAACGACATATAAACTATACACTGGAACTGATGCCAACAGAGTCTATAGTCATTTAGAAGAAAACTCAATTATGGCAATAAAACAAAAGGGCAATAAAAGAAAGTCATATGGAACAAAGGATCATTTGCTGTTAAATAAAGTCATAGTGGAAAACTGTAAAAAGGGGAAGAATTTAAGTATGGCATGGACTGAGTACAAAAAAGCATTTGATCGTATCCCACATTCATGGATAAAAGAATGCTTAAAATATATAAGATACACCCTACACTGATCAACTACATTGCAGTGACCATTAAACAGTGGCAGACCACTTTGCAATTAAGTCATTATAAAGGACTAATTATTATTCCAGGGATAAAAATTCAAAGGGGGGGGGGTATCCATGGTAACTCTCTGTCACCTCTGTTATTCTGCCTTGCCCTTAACCAGTTAAGCTGTCTACTTAACAGCTTAGGACATGGCTGTAATTTGGCTCCTAGAAAATAATAAAGTGTAAAGACTTCTCATCTTCTCTTTGTCGATGATTTGAAACTGTATAGCTCATCAAATGAGGAACTGAAAGTACAGCTGCAGTTGTCAAAACTTTGTTAGATGATATAAGAATGTCATTTGGTCTTAACAAATATGCAAAAGGATCCTTTAAAGCAGGAAAACTGCAGCACCAAGAAAACATCAGTTTGGGAAAAGAATGTGATGTAAAAGAACTTGAGCAAGAGGAAGTTAATAAATATTTGGGAATTAATGAAGGATCAACAGTAAAACATGAACAAATGTGAATAAAACTTAGTAAGGAGTATTTTAGAAGACTTAAATTAATCCTGAAAACAGCATTGACATCTAGGAACAAAAGCCAAGCTATAAACCAATTTGCTCTTCCTGTCCTAACTTACAGTTTTGGAGTGACTGAATGGCCCCAAAACATGTTGGATAGATTAGATAGGAAAACAATAAGGACTCGTCATGCTCACCAAATGATTTGTAAAAATCAGTGCATACCAAGATTGTATATTCCCTGTTCCAAAAGAAGGATGGGCCTGCTTGAAATTGATTACATGTACAGATCTGCAATCGTGGGACTCTACACTTATCTGCTGACTTCATAAGACCCAAATGTGTTGAAAGTTTTGAAACATGAGTAGAATAAATCTAAGATGACTTCCTTGCTTAGGCTTGCAGAAGCATATCAACGTCAAGCAGGAATGGAAATCAAACCACAAGTGGATAAAAACCAGGCTGCAACTGAATGTGCCAAAAAACAAAAGAAAGAATATAAGGTGAAGGATCGGATGCGAAGGCAAGAAATGTGGAAAATGCATAAATATAGCTGCAAGTGTAGAAAACTTCTGGAAGAACATCATGTTGATCAGGAACGAATGCAGGAAAGGGTAAGGAGGGGTGAATTCAAACTAAGAGATGAAAGGTTAATATTGGTGACACAAGATAGTGGGCTACATACACATTAGTTTACAAAGTCCATTGAACATGTGGGAGAAAGGCTAATTTAAGTTTTGTAAAACAGAACTGGAAACAGTTGCACACCTTGTTGCTGGTTGCAACATACTAATGGCAGAAGGACTGTATACTGAAAGGCATAGTAATGTGGCGAGACTGTTGCACTGGGGATTGTGCAAACATTATGGTACTGAAGTGGCTGAAAAACACTGGAAACATGAGCCACAAAGCATCATAGAAAATGATGGTCTGCATCACATGGAATCATCCATTACCAACAGTTCAAATGATAGATGCTAGAAAACCAGCTATAGTGGTCCAAGGAAAAAAGACAAAAGTAGCATTGATCATTGAAATCGCCACATCCAGTGACTACAGTGTTCTACATACAGAGAGACACAAAGTCATAAAATATTGGGATTTGCAAGCAGAAATGAGAGCAATGTGGAAGAAAGATACCCAGATAGTTCCAATAGTAGTAGGAGCAATGGGTCTTATAAAAAAAGTCTACAATCCTATTTAGATATGCTACCAATACATATAACTCCATACGAATTGCAGAAGAAGTCATTACTGGGCACAGGGCATATTGCAGGTGCTGCAAAGAGCACTTTTGGCTGACATTAAAGAGTGAAACAATACTAATTTCATGAACTTTAATCATACTTTGACTTAGGAGTGGAGTCCATTCCCATCATGGTATTAGAAACCCAAGGTTTGGAGAAATTAAATAAAGAGAGGACATTCCCTTAATTTTAGAAGAGTAACTTACAGATAGCTATTCTTTATTTCCTTTAATCCCCAAAGGATTGAATTTCCGGTCATAAAACATTGTGCTATTGAATGTTTAAGGAATGCTGTCAAAGGTCCTTAACTAAATATCTATGACATCTGACACGTGACTTAAACTGGAGCGTCATCAACTGCAATATAAAAGGACACATTAAATGTTGATCTCGTCTATGAGAAATTGTGCTGATAAAGGTCTAAATATTTATTTTCACTTTTGTCATCCTTCACTGTTCTTAAAATGTTCTGACTTTACAGATACCAGTGTGACTAAAAGAGTCCTGTGTATTACCAACATTAAGTGTAAGAACCAACGCTGCAGCTTTCTAAGTGCACAAACGTTCAGCATCGTGCATCTTCTGACACAGATGTAATAGGTAAACAGGCAGTGAAACTTTACATTGCCGTTCAACAGCACCTGGTGTTTGTCCCAATCCATTCAGCTTGCCCTCTTAACTTTACTGAAAGATCAATACATTTTAGTCACTGTCAAAACTACTTATGGTTATTAAACTTTATATCGCTAGCTTTGAAATGATATGAAAATAGTCTTGTCAAAATGTTAATTTTGTCCTTTATTGATTCAAACACTTTTCCTTTATAGCTAAATCACTAGCCAGGTCAAGAATTATTATTACTGTGTTTAAACAGTACTTTTTTATGTCCTAAAGTACTAGGCAGATTCGCCTTAAACATTCTTATATGTTCCAGTTGTATTGTTTAATTATATTAGTAGTCAGATATGTTAAAGAGAACAGACTTGAGAACTTAAACCTATAGAATTCCATTTGTTGTCTTTACTTATTTAGGAGGTACAATTTCAGTAAAGCAATATTCTCAATGTTATCTCCATATCAACTCATTGAATAAGTACCATTGCAATAGCAGATGGTGCTTTTCCACAGTAAGTTATCCATGGAGACTCTGTTTCTTTGCAGTTCATGGTTTTATTAGCCATATAACCATGGTATTCTATGATTGACAGCATGGTGTTTCAGTTTACTTGTGGTGAGTAATCACAATTAAAACCTCTAAACTATCAGAAGTCAGAAGCCATGTATTCAAAACAACAACACACTTAATCTGCCCGACACAAAAAATATGTTTTGCAGAGGCCAAATCCCCTACACCTTCCAATATGGGGTCAAGCCTGTGGACACCTCTCTCTGTACACCTATTCAAAGATGAGGAAAACAAAAATGAAGCCCTCCTTCTCCCTCTTCTCCAACTTTTATGAACTAGAAACAAAGAACACAGTGTGTGACACAGCTTGTTCCATTCCCCTGAAATGTTAGTTGTGAGAACTTGACAATCCTCCTGTGCTGACATTTCAAGATTCACTTAAGCAGAAGGAACTAAATCTTTTAAGTTTCCCATATTGTCAATATAGTGATATGGGACTTCCAAGGTTCCCACCGCCTAGTTTTGCCCCCTTCCATCTGACTGTCAGATGTTTTTATTTGAGTGAGGTTCAAGTGAAGGATTTGCACAAATCCAGAAATTAGTGTTAATTTTAGTGAAAACTTTTTGCAATACAGTCATTAGAAATTAATTCTACAATGTTCAGTCATTTTTAACAGTGTTCAAAGTTAATTGTGAAGACGTCATAGAAACAAAACCCAACACCTCACAAATTAGTCAGTTTCTCAGAGATCACATAACGCAAGCATGCACACAAAGACACACACACACACACACACACACACACACACACACACACACACACACACACACACACACACACATTTTTGTGATTTTCTGCAGTTAATTAAGCATTGTTGCTCACTGTCATTTTTAGAGGTTGAAAGGTGTAAGGGCTTTTGTTGCAACCATTGTGTTGAACATTTGTTCAGCTCCCTTTCTAAATTTTACCTTTAGTACCTGCTGCTCTAATAACTGCTATGTCTGGGCAGAGCTTTTCCACTTAATTCAAATAAGTTAATGTCTGTTTTGTGGGCAAGAAAAATAAATAGCATTTTATTTTTGCTTGATTAAAGGTGAAAGTTCAGAAAAGATCCAGAATTAAATGTCTTTCATTTTTGTGTTGATGGAAATAATATGCACAATTTCTATCATAACCAGATGGGAAAATGCATTAATCTGCAAAAGCGAGCATACTTTCTGTAATTGTCATTTGCAGATTTGTGTGACTGTCATGTTATTACTTTGTTTCATTCACAGCAGTGAGACCTAGGAGTGATGTTTATTGTTTAAACATTATTTGTGTTGCAGTATATTTTATTGGATTAAATCAGTTTTTTGAGTTGGGACAGCACTTTTCCTACCTGTCAGGTCTTTACTTTGTTGTTGTATTTTAAGCTTGACATGACTTACAGGGTTTTTCAAGGGGAAAAAGTGATACTTTTGAAATGCCTAGACAGATCAGGGCAAAGATAAATACAATGGCAGTTGGTACACGTGTAAGGAGCTCTGAAGTTCATAGGTTCATAGGTGTGTACTAGGCTAATGCCCCAGTAGCCTTTACAAGCCTAGCCCTTAAAAGTGCCCTGGCTTCATGTCGCCCAATGTTAGTTCCCAGCGCCTCTGTCAAGTACAGCCATTGGAGTGATCCCTGGGGTGAACTTTCTATTACCCACCCACTCATCAAGATTTCTCTTGAAGAGGGACAGTGAGGTGCTCTGCTTGACATGTATGGGAAGTCTATTCTAGAGTATGGGCAGTCTCTGGGTTATGAACCTGTCCCTCCAGCATGTTCTGTTGATTGTGGTAATGAGGTTGAGGTCTCTGGAGCATGTGGTGTGGAGGGATTGGGATTTCTTTAGATGTAGCATTTCTAACAGAGCTGGGTCAGACATGGCTTTGTATGTCAAGCAGAGATTGTCTCTTAGTAGACGATATGAGACAGAGAATAGCTGGAGTTTTTTGAGTCTGTCCATGTAGGACATGTATTTAAGGCTTAGGATCCTCTTCATGAGGTACTTTTGTGGCCTCTCCAGCTGTTGCAGGTGTCTAGTGAGGTACATGCCAAATGGGACATTATACTCGATGATTGGTCTAATGAGGGAAGAGTAGAGAGAGATGATGACCTCTTTCTTCCTGGATGCAAAACCCTTTGTAATGAGATGTGCCACATAGAAGGACTTTCAACCACAGTGGCAATATGGTGGTTGAAGGAGAGGTTGCTGCTGGCTTGTGTCCCCAGATCTCTTATAACGCCTTCAGTGTTCAGTGGGGTCCTATCGATGTGGTAATTAGTGGGAACTGAGTTTTTCCCAAAGGGGATGATGAGGCATTCTTTGGCATTAAGCCTAAGGCCATGGTTTCAACACCAGTCATTGGTCTCAGTGAAGCCTTTCTGTAGGATGTCTGCATCATATGGGGAGTTAATAATGGCTTCCAGCTTGCAGTTGTCTGTGAACTTGATCAGCCAGAGTCCCTCCTTGTTGGCCTAGACTTCTGAGAAGTAGATGCCAAACAGGAGAGGACCCAGGACCGATCCCTGTGGGACTGCATTCGTAACTGGTCAGAAGTCTGACTTGGAGTCCGCTACATTCACACTGTGGGTTCTTTCTGTGAACCAGTTTTTAAACCACCTAATGATATAAGGGTTGATGCTTAGTTTGGTGAGTTTATCAATAATTCCTGGGTGAGGAATGGTACAAAGGCCTTGGCCAGATTGAGGTAAGCTGTATGAACTGCCTTACCCTCATCCACATCTCTGGTGACTGACTCAAAGAAGATAACCAGATTAAGCAGGCATGATCTACCATTCACAAAACCAAATTCTGTGGTATCAAGAGTTTGGAGATTCCTTATATCCTTGTTAATTAAGTCCATGATGTTGTGCTCCATAACTTTACATATCAGACTCATCAGGCTAATGGGGTGATAATTCCCTGAGTCTGTAGTTGCTCCCCCTTTCTGGAGAGGGATGACTGTAGCAGTGCGCCATTTGATATGGACAAAGCTTGAGGTGAGGCTGAGAGTGAACAGGGCACACAGATGTGGTGCCACTTCACTTTGTAATTCATGGAGAACACAGCCAGGGATATTGTCGGGTCCTGTGGAAGCTGTATTCTTGGCCTTGGACAATGCAGCTTTAACTTGTGCTACAGTAATGCTGGGTGCCTGGCATTTTCCAGTATTGTGATTGGTCCTTTGGGTGGGGTGGGGGAGAGGGGTAAAGTTGGCATTAAATCTGTCAGCCAGTATGTTGGCAATATCTGTTGGCTCAGTATAGGAGGTACCATTGTGCAGTAACTCAGAGCAAATCTGGGTATTGCCGTGGAGATTCTTGATATAACTATAGAAGACTTTGTTGTAGTTTTTAGGGTCTGCTACAATTCTGCCTTGATAGCTGGCTTTAGAGGTTTTGATGAGGGATCTCAACTTTTTATTGAGGCTAATAACGGAGGTTTTCCAGTCTTGGGACTTCACCTTTTTCTGCAACAGTTTCTTCCTTCTGTTGTAGAGTTTATTAATGGCAGGGGACCACCAGATTGGCTTGCTTTTTTGGAGGAGAATGTCTTGGTTCTGTTGGGCATGGCTAGTTCCATGCATTTATGTACATGTTCGTACAGTGCATTGATGTATAACTCGGCAGTCATGCATCTATTTTCTATTGACAATAGGTGCCGTGAAGTTAGACACCTCTGTTTTTAGGAGCCCAAAGTCAGCTTTGGAGAAGTTTTTCATGGTGGTTACATTTGCGGGATCTGTGGGTGAGATGTGGATTTCCATGATGATTAGTTTGTGGTTGGATTTAACTAGGGAGGAATTGACTTTTGGTGTAGAGCAACAGTTGCCCATGTTAGGGATAACCAGGTCAAGGATGTTGCTTCCTCTAGTGGGGGTAAGAATGAGCTGGTCCAGAGCATTGGAATTGATGAATTCCAGGAAGCGTTGGACCAGTGTATTGGTGCATGAGTAGTTTTCCCAGTTGATGGAGGGGTAGTTGAAGTTACCTAATATGAGAGTGTTGAATTGGACCCTAATAGTTTCCAGGGTGCTTAGAAACATGGAGCGAGATTCTTGGGACATGATTGGGGACCTATAGCAGGCTACGACCTGAATCACCATCTTTTCCAATGTTAGTTGTACCTGAAGTATCTCAGATGCATTATGCTGGGCTACTAGTCTGGAGGTGTGCATATCCTTTATGAACATGGAGACACCACCGCTTTTGGAGCTTTGGTCCATGTTCTGGGGTCGAAATGTGTGGAATGAGTTATAACCTGGAAGCGCAGGGGTACTATCTGCTGCTTTAAATCAGGTCTCTGTTACAGGAAAAATGGCAATGTTCTCCATTTTGAGGAGTGCTTCGAGTGAGTGCATCTTGAGATTTAGACTTCTAGCTCTGAGCAGCATGACCCTCAGATTGCATTTATTTGTAGCTGTTACAGTGGTAATTTGGTCTTTGGAACACCACCTAAAAAAGGCACTATAGGGTTGGCAAGAGCCTTAGCCAGTACCTGGAAACCCCGAGGTGACCGAGGCAGGCCATCTCTGGCAAAGCATCGTGGTTTGTCAATCATGTCATCCCTTGCAGACATGTACTGGATCCCTCTAGAATGGCACCTCATTTTCTGCTTGTACTGTGGTATCCATTTGGGTGACAGTATGATTCTACTCAGGGCTAGGGTCATACCTGCCTGGGCCACATAATCTCAAAGCTCCATCATGTCTCTTTTTATGTAGTCCAGGGAGGTGCATCACAAGTCATTCACACCCACATGGACAATGACAGAGTCATACTTGTACTTGTGGAGTTACATGAGTGGTTGTGTTATGTGTCGGATTCTGGCACCTGATAGACACCTGACTGTTACCTTCTCCTTATTCAACCTAGTGAGTGGGACATCAGTGTGCCTCACTATTAAGTCACCTATGATTAGTGTAGTGGGCAAGTTGTTTTGCCTTAGGGACTTAGGTTGAGGGGCACACTGTATAGATGAGCTATGTGTCCTGTGGTTTGTGCTATGTTGTGGTGGTCGAGTGCATTTCTGCCTTGGAGGTCTCTGTATGTTTGTGTGTGTGTGTGTGTGTGTGTGTGGGTGTGTGTGGGTGTGTGTGTGTGTGTGAGTGTGTGCGGGTGTGTGTGGGTGTGTGTGGGTGTGTGTGTATGTCTGTGTTAATTTTTGGTTCAAAAGTTATGAAATTTATAAAGCTGAGTTTATATTATATGCAAAACACCACTTAACCAATGAACCCCTAATAAGTGGTTCATTTTCTAATGTTTTCTTATCAAATGTTTATTGCAGTAGGTTTATGAACACATCATGTGGTTAAGCAGAGTAGCATTTTTTCTGTATCATGTTATAGACAATATTAAATAGCACATTCTACAAAATTAAATTTTGCACCTGTTTCCATTTCACACATTTTAAAGTGTTCTGAAAATTTACGTTTAAGGCTGAAAAAAAAAACACAGTAAAGCTTTATTTAGCTTTGCAAAAAAAATCATTAAACATATGGTCTTCAACTCCCCTATGACCATCACTAGAAGAAACTGGATATTAAAAATGAAAAAAAAATTAAAGTGAAAGAACACATAAAAAAGAGTTTGCATAACTGCCTTTTCTAAACATATCTGATTGATGAAAAAAAATGAAAAAGGCTGTCAAAGCACCTGATTGGTACAAAGTACATTACAAAGCCACAACATCACCAGTGAAGTTGTGGATGCTTTATTAAAAGAGATAATGTTGTGCCCTTTCATCTACCAAATTGTAGCCTAATGTAAATAAAACGATGTCCACGAGGCTGGAGTGGATACTGACAGGCTTTAATAACAAAAAAAAAACAATAAAAGGTTGTGTGTAAAAACAGGTAAGCGCTTTTGCTGCACTTCCACTTCATCAGACCAAATTAAATTGTAGCCTAGCCACAAGCTCCCAAGTCATGAATACCCACAGAAATGAGTAGTTAATATTCAGTTACAACCCCTTCAATGAGGGCTTAGGATGCATAACAGGATTAATTTAAACTCTAACTTTCTGTGAGGGTTTCATGAGCTAGACTTGAGATCATACCTCTCAACCTGTTAACATCAAAAATCTGGACAAGGCCCATGAAAAATAGGCACAAATCTGTATGCTGATTAACATAACAGTTGCATACATAATTACACAACTCCGCCCACTATGATGGAATTGTGGGATACCAACTTTCAAACGCAAACTGAAGAACAGACAACCAAACTATGGCACCAGAGTCCTCCTGCAGCCATTCCAATGTCCCATTACCTGGCTATTTTTCCCCCATTTACCATAAACACTAATGTTTATACTGCTTTACTTCTACAATTATTGTTTGGATTTTATTTTTACATTTTAAAGCACAATGCACAAACACTAATAGACATATGCTAAACAAAGCAATACTGTCTCACAAGGAAAACAAACTTAGCATTAAAACCTCTCTGCCCTTGAAGCTCACATTCATTGAAACCCACACCACATCCAAAGAAAATGAATCTGGCCAGTGGTGGACAAAGATTACCTTTGGGCTGTTTTCAAATCATAGGCCCATTGCACACAAAACAAGAAACATACACGTGTTCTTCGATACACCTTCCTGACTTTATTAAATTATATTCCTTGTATAATACAGCACACTTGTTAGACTTAGAGCAGCCTTTAAATTTATTGTTTGAACATTTTTCCAGTAGACAATGAAGCAAAATGCATAAGCCAATAATGACAAAACTGCCCAATTCAGAACATTTCCATCATAAAAGTCTACTTCCACACACACACACACACACACACACACTTTATATATATATATATATATATATATATATATATATATATATATATATATATATATATAAATAGAATGACAGTAGTGTAAGCCCTGGGCATCTTGCATAGCTTTTCGAACTTATTTTCAGTTTCAGTTTTTTGCTTGACTTACTCTTATTGCGTTATCAGACCAACTCATTAGCTGTAAATGCACAACAAAATAAACTAGGCAAACTGCATGTTTTAAGACTTCCAGTTTTTAGTCCAAGTACTGACAGACCCTCTCCTACATTCATCCTGAAGCATCAAAACTATCATTGTAATCTAGGTTCTGTTAACTGGCCACTCTTGCTTCTCCACTGTCTACAGTGGAAAAATATGTGTTTTATCTTGAATGCTGGAAAATGTACTGTACTTGTCTAAAAATGTATTTCTTATAATGCAGCACAGAACATAATTATGATTTTCTGTTCCTGAATTTGGGTTAATGATATTTTTTGCTCTTTCCACCGAGGCACAAATGCCCTTGTGCATGACATTTTCTCACTTCTGCTGTATCTGTAGCTACACCATTGACTTGTTACACCCATCCCCTTTAAAAGTACAACAGCACAGTACAGTATTAGCAATGCATCTACATACTGTGGGAGTAGGACCCACAGCCATGGGCATCAAAAGAAGCATTTAACCTGTTATGCTATTAACAATGCAAGCAAACTCAGCATAAGCATCACTAAACTTCTCTTCCCCTGAAGCTGTCAGCTCCTTGTAAAATCCACTTGACACTCAACTGTATCTCTCTGCTTTGCAGCACAAGTAATATGGAAAAAGCCAAAATTTATCGGGGGGGGAGGGGCAAAAGTCCAAAAACCAGGGACACATTTTAAACATTGCTTGTATAATTTTGGAAAGTTGCTAGAATAAAATGTTGTGTTACCACCATGCATTTCACTTCCAAAACTTGAACCCAGGATCCTATGCACTACAGTCAGAGCAGCATACCACTATGCCATATCAGCATTTCCAGAAAAATAGAAAGACTGAAACTTAAATGGCCATCATTTAGTGAATTCAATTCTCACTTCTCACCATAGCTCTCAATCTCTTAGCACAAAAAATCTGGACAAAGCCAATAATGGGGGAATACAGAATTCATTTATCACTTCTCACCATAGCTCTCAACTTCTTAGCACAAAAAATCTGGACCAAGCCAAAAATGGGGGAATACATCCCCAAAAATAGGGACAAATTTCAAATTCTGATCTTATAAACTTAGAAAATTGCTAGACTAAAAGGTTTTGTGTTACCATTTATTTTCTGAAGAATATGAAGTCTGAAATTCAAATGCCTGTCATTATTTGGTGGATTCAATCCTTCACTGAAATCCAGAAAACCACAGATTTTATGAGAAACAGAACAAAAATATGAGGCATAATAAATGTGGAAAGTTTTCAGAAGGGACACACACGCACACACACACACACACACACACACACACACACACACACACACACACACACACACACACACACACACACACACACACACACACACACACACACACACACACACACACACACACACACACACACACACACACACACACATACAGATACACAAACACACAAACACACCCTCTGTTCCAGCTCTTCCTACCTTTCCAGTCAGCAATGTCTCACAGCAGCAGCTCTGCTTCGTTCCATAGCCAGCACAGATAAATGCAGCTCTTCTGTAGGCAGGCAGCAGCATATCAAAATGTGAAACCGGCTTATTCTTCTGTAGGCACCAGCTCCAGCCTTGCATCATGGTTATTCCCACTAAGGACACCAGTTTGAGGAGCCGGAAATGAGTTTCAGCTCAATTCAGACAGGCTGGCAGGCCGTTTCACGGAGCTGACGTCATCGTGCACGTGATGACGTCAGCTCAAAAAGGCAGGAAGTAAATTTAAAAATAAAGACCCAGAAAATTCAGAAGTTAAGGGATGGCACTCTATTATTTGGACCCCAAAACTCTGTAAACAATGAGTAATTTGGTATGGTTGGGAGGTATGCTTGGGATGTATTGTATTTATTATTGCCTTTCCAGTCATTCAGGCTACACGTAAGCAGTGTCAGGGATCCTCTCTGTTTTGCATCCAAGAGAACTCTATTCCTTGAAAGAGTGATTTACTGAGAGGGATATGCATCTCACTAGCACATCTTGTTTATATTTCAATGGAAGTTAGATGTCTTGAGCAGCTGATTAGAGTGTTTGTTTTGTGGATGTGCAGGAGGTTAAATAAGGCTTGATCTTTTCAAATTATTGAGGCCAGAAACAAGATTCATCTCAAGACTCTGTAGGAATCAGAAAAGTGAGTACTTACGGTGATCAGTGTAGGTCAAGGAAGGCATGCCTTTGATTGTCTTAGCAAGAAAATGCTGCAGTCTTGTCTTAGCAAGAAAATGCTGCAGTCTCTCTAACTGAGTCACATGCTTAGATAAGTACTTATCAAAAGGGATATTATATTCGATTATGGGCCTGATGGGGGAGTAGAGAGGGATGATAACTTCTTTGCACCTTGAAGATATACCAATGTTGATTAGTCTATCAAGATAAAATGATTTTTGATTGACAGTGGATTCATGGTAATCAAAGGATAGCTCATTATTAGTCAAAGTGTCTGGTCAGTAGAGATTGAGTCAACTTTCAAAAGGGTGTCACCTGTGTAATAGATGAGTAGATGCCATTGTTTGCCAAAGGACTCAGTGCTGCATTTCATGGCATTTTGTTTAAGGCCGTAGCCGGTCGCCATTTATTGGTGCCTGTTTGGCCCTCATGGAGAATCTGATGAGGAGTTTTAAACACTCTGGGATTGCAGTCATCCTCAAACTTAGCCACAGGCCCTTGGCAATGGTCTTGATATCAGAGAAATAAATACCAAAGAGAAGTAGTCCTGGGACTGATCCTTGGGAGACACCACTGATTACTACTCTTTTCAATGAGAGCATGGCACCAGTATGAATAGTTTGGGTAATGTCCGTAAGCCAGTTTGCTATGCAGTGAGTAGCATAGGGGCTGCAGTTAATTTGATCAGCTTATCGATAATGCCTGAATTTGGAGTGGTAGCAAATGTCCTTGCAGGTACAGGTAGGTCGTGTGAACACATTTGCCTGTGTTTAATGCATCAATGACCTGCTAAATAAAGTTCTATAAGTACAAGAGGCAAGATCTGCCTTTAACAAATCCAAATTGGCTTAGATCCAGGGCTTATAAATTGTCTATATCCTTGTTAATAGGTTCTATAATGGTGTGCTGCATTGGTTTGCAGATAAGGTTAGTTAATTTTATTGTTCTACAGTTCCCAGGGTCAGTAGTAGCTCCCCACCCCCTTATAGAAGAGGATGACTTCAGTGGTTTTCCATACTTCTACTACAAATCCAGTGGAGAGGTTTAAGTATGCGTGGTAGATAGCCTATTAGACAATGTCTAGTACTTACAAGGAATTAACCTGGCACATTATCAGGACCCATGGAGTTAGTGTTTTTGGCCTTGGAGAGGGCACTCAGGACATGGCAACATCAAACTGCTTAATATTAAACCCCAGGCAGTAAGTATTAATTAGTTCACAAGTGAGTGAAACCATAAGGCAAAATGTGAGAGGAATAAAACTGTATATACAAAAATGATGTTCAAAATGTATCAATTATTTTGTCTTAAGAGTCTCATCTAAAGGGCATTCTTGATACACACTTGATCACTTCGATAAGGGGAAAAGTGGTGTCTAATTGCATTATCACTTTAACTCCTCAATGTCTAAATGTCATTTATATCTTCCCATCTGATGTCAATACATAACCTGTCAACCACAAAGAATAAAAAATTTTGAAACAACTGCAAGTTGCATTGTATCTGTTCAATGCACGTTACACATTTTTAGCTTGAATTGCCTATAGGTCTGACAGCCTCCATATGGCCTTATCCGTCTAGAATTTTCACAATAGCCACACCTTGCCACGTAGACCTTATTGCAACTGTTATAGTCATATTGGTGACCTGCACCAATAGTACAGTTTAAGTGGAGCAAACTTAAACACCATGCAACTTTAGTAAACCTATAAGAGCTACATACTCCACAGGGGTGCAATCCCTTTGATCTCTGTAAAGTAATGTGCACATGCAAGAACGCACTACAGATTGGGAGCCATTTTAAAAACAAATTCTAATTTCTTCCCTAGCACAATAATAAACATGCCAGCTATTAATAATTGTTTGCCTTTTCACAAACAAACCAACTGGCAATCCTAAAAAAACATTATTGACATTCTTGAGTTCACTGAAAATATATGCACTGTCTTCCAAAACTGTATGGCAGTAATATGCTTTCTGTGTTCACTAACATCCATGGTGATATGTTCAGATAGTTCCCTATTGTATGTTCTCTGTACAAAAAAATCTTTGCCTCATTTAAAAACACATGCTGTATGATGATCACTTAGATGACCTAATAAATTTATTTTTACTTAATTTTTCCAGTATGCCATTCACTGATGAAATCTTTGAAAATAAGAGAGATGTCTTGGAGTATGAAATGAGTTAGACTTTGTGGAGTTACCATTTATTTTATGACTCATGAACAGATTCACTTGTTTCTAGAATTGTTTTGGTTTATATATAATGGGGAATTACTCTTCACGAAGGTAGATTTTTTTAAGAACCTAGCCCTAGTTAGAAGTGGGAGTTTTGAGGATGAAGAAGAATTTTAATGAGAAGGTAGGCAGCCTGATCTAGATCTTGGCAACCCACTGGAGAGCAGACAGTTGTAGCTGGATGCAATTTATATTTGGAGATACTGTGCTTAATGTAGGTCTGAAGGAGGGAGCTGGGTTTGAGACTGGTAAGACTGAAAGTTACTGGGAGTGGCTGACACATAAAGTGGATCAATAATGAATGGTCTAATATTATATGGGACTCTTTCTATAATTAAATAAAGAAGGTTTGGGGTTGTCAGCTCTAAAATCATGTATGGTTTGGCCTTGCACTTAAAAGTAATCCTTGATCACCAAGGAATTAACTTTTTTTTTTCTTGTGGCCTAGTATCTTAATGTTGAAGTCATATTGGATTAGAATGTTTTAAAATGAGGATGCTGTATTCATACGTTCTAGACTGAGAATTGGAATATCCTGTTTGTTTCTTGGAAGTTTCATTGTCTTCTACCTGTGGTCCAATTCAGGATTTAGTTTAGGTAAGATCCATAACAGGTTGAGGTTTGAGTACAAATCTGAATTGGTATGGAAAGCATATGAAGTAAAATTGTACTATTTCCTGTTAATGTTCCTGGTCTCATGTTGAAAATTTATCCTGGGACGATGTAGTAATCCAAGCTAATCCCACGCAAGTACAGTATGGTGCATGGTCAACCTTAAACTGTAGAACCAAAGAAAAGGACTGGCACACAATAGTCCACGGTATGGTATTTATTGGTAAATAATTAGTTCAGTCTGAAACAAATCATCCTTGCTAACATCCAAGGATGAAAAAATAATAACAGACCTTCCAGGTTGTTTATTTATGTTTCTGGTAATTGTAGTTCAGATTGGGTTATTTATTTGGCTACTTGCACATGCTCGACATTCTAAATTGGCCAGACTTTTCATCCTTTGAGGGCATGTATTTCAGAATACGAGTGATATTAAATGTGGACGTGTATCTAATGCCCTGTTTTAACATATAAAAAGACATTCTACAGCCAAGTTCACTTTTGCCAATTTCACTTTTTCTGTCATAGATAAGATTACATATAATAGGAATAACAAAACAAGATGGCATAACATCTTGAATTATAAAGAAAAATCTTGGATTATTAGGCTGGGTGGTTTATTTTTACCTGGCCTTAATGAGTATCTCTAATTAAGTAATAGGACTGGGAGGTTTTATTATTTAAATGTTATATTTGATTTCTTCACTTTAACACTGATCTAGGCACTATATGCCAAAACCGGTCTGTTATTAATTTTTTCATCCTTGGATGTTAACAAGGATGATTTGTTTCAGTCTGAACTAATTATTTACAAGTAAGTACTATATTGTAGACTATTTAGTGCCGGTCTTTTGTTTGGTTCTTAAGATGTAGTAGAAGTCAAGGGTGTGCATTCTTTAATACAGTATTTGGTGTTGGGTTGTAAATAAAATAAACTACTACTTTAGGTAAGCAGTTAATCATCCATTGCTTTGGTTACCTTTTCAAAAAAATCCACTGGGTTGAATAAGTGTGACCTGTCCTTGATGAATCCACCTTGACATGGGTCTAGTGTTTGGAGGTTCCCTGTGTCCTGATTGATCAATTCCATGATAGGTATTCCCATGACTTTGCATATGAGGCTGGGCAAACTTATGGGTCTGTAATTGCCTGGGTCTGTGAAAGGTCCTCCCTTTTTCAGGAAAATGACAGTAGCTGTTCTCTATTTACTTGAAACAAAACCTGTATGGAAGCTATGATTGAACAATATGGTTAGGGGTATGACTAAATCATGCTTCATGCTATTTAAGATGCATCTTAGATTCATAGGTGTGTACTAGGCTAATGGACCTGGGGCCTTTACAAGCCTAGCCAATGGATTACCCTGGCATAGTGCCACCCAACCTTAGCTCCCAGTGCCTCTGTCAAGTAGAGCCACTGGAGTTATCCCTGCAGTGAATTTTCTGTTTCCCATCCACTCATCAAGCTTTCTCTTGAAGAGAGTCAGTGAGGTGCTCTGCTTGACATGTATGGGAAGTCTGTTCCATAGCATGGGCAGTCTCTGGGTTATGAACCTGTCCCTCCAGCATGTTCTGTTAATTGCGGTAATGAGATTGAGGTCTCTGGAGCATGTGGTGCGGAGGGATTGGGATTTCTTTAGCTGTAGCATTTCTAACAGAACTGGGTCAGACATGGCTTTGTAAGTCAAGCAGAGATAGCCTCTAAGTAGGAGATATGAGGCAGAAAATAGTTGGAGTTTTTTGAGTCTGTCCATATAGGATGTGTTTAAGGCCTAGGATCCTCTTTGTGAGGTACTTTTGCGTCCTCTCCGGTTGTTGCAGGTGTCTAGTGAGGTACATGCCAAATGGGGCATTGTACTCGATGATTGGCCTAATGAGGGAAGAGTAGAGAGAGACAATGACCTCTTTCTTCCTGGATGCAAAACCCTTAGTTATGAGATGTGCCACATAGAAGGACTTTCTGATCACAGTGGTAATGTGGTGATCAAAAGAGAGGTTGCTGTCAACCTGTGTTCCCAGATCTCTTATAATGTCTTTTGTGTTCAGTAGACTACTATCAATGTGGTAATTCATGGGAACCGGGTTTTGCCCAAAGGGGATGATGACACATTTTTTGGCATTGATCTTACCCCATGGTTCTGACACCAGTCGTTGGTCACATTGAGGCCATTCTGTACAATGTAAGCATTACTCGGGGAGTTAATAATAGTTCCCAACTTGCAATCGTCTGTGAACTTTATCAGCCAGAGTCCCTTCGTGTTGGCCTGGACCTCAGAGAAGTAGATACCAAACAGGAGAGGACCCAGGACCGAACCCTGTGGGACTCCACTTGTGACTAGTCGGCAGTCTGACTTGGAATCAGCTACTTTCACACTGTGGGTTTTATTTGTGAGCCAGTTTATAACCCACCTAGTGATATAGGGGTTTATGCCAAGCTTAGTGAGTTTTTCTATGATTCCTGAGTGGGGAATAGTATCAAAAGCCTTGGCCAGATCTAGGTAAGCTGTATGAACCACCTTGCCTTCATCCACACCTCTGATGCATGACTCAAAGAAGTCGACCAAGTTGAGCAGGCATGATCTACCCTTCACAAAGCCAAACTGTATGGGATCCAAAGTTTGGAGATTCCCTATATCCTTGTTTATTAGGTCCATGATGATGTGTTCCATAGCTTTGCATATCAGACTCATCAGGCTAATGGGGTGATAGTTCCCAGGGTCTGTAGTCTCTCCTCCTTTGTGGAGAGGGATGGCTATAGCAGTGCGCCATTCAGGAGGGAAAAAGCTTGAGGTGTGGCTGTGATTGAACAGGGCACACAGGTGAGGTGCCAGCTCACTCTGTTTTTCAAGTAGAACACAACCTGGGATATTGTCAGGTCCCATAGAAGCTGAATTATTGGCCTTGGACAGTGCTGTTTTAACCTGTGCAGGAGTAATACTGGGTGCCTGTCAATCTACTGGTATTGTGATTGGTCCTTTGGGGGGGGGTGAGGGTGAAGTTGGCACTGAATCTGATGGCCAGTATACTGGCAATATCTGTTGGCTCGGTATAGGAGGTACCATTGTGCAGCAGCTCAGAGCAAATCTGGGTATTGCCATGGAGATTCTTTACATAACTATAGAAGGCCTTGTAGTTGTCTTTACTATCTGCTGCAATTCTGTTTTCAGCTTAGCTTAGAGGACTTGATGAGGGATCTTAACTTTTTGCTGAGGCTGATAAGGGAGTTTTTCCACTCTTGGGACTTCACCTCATTCCACATCAGTTTCCTCCTTCTGTTGTAGAGTTTGTTTATGGCAGGGGACCACCAGATTGGCTTCCTTTTTTTGGAGGGGAGCATCTTGGTTCTATTGGGTATGGCGAGATCCATGCATTTGTGTAAGTGTTCGTACAGTGCATTGGTGTATGATTCTGCGGTAACGCAACTATTCTGCATTTTCATGGGCACCGTGAAGTTAGCCACCTCTGTTTTTAGGAGCCCAAAGTTAGTTTTGGAGAAGTTTTTCATGGAGGTTACCTTTCGGGGGGGGAGGGGGGGGTTCCAAGGTGATTAGTTTGTGGTCGGATCTAACCAGGAAAGAGCTGACTATTGGTGTAGAGCAACGGTCGCCCATGTTAGTAATGACCAGGTCAAGAATGTTGCTACCTCTAGTGGGGGTAAGAACGAGCTGGTCCAGGGCATTGGAATTAATGAACTCCAGGAAATGTTGGGCAAGTGTATTGGTACATGAGTAGTTTACACAATTAATGCAGGGGTAGTTGAAGTCACCTAGTAAGAGAGTGTTAGGTTGGACCCTAATATTCTCCAGGGTGCTTAGGAATGTGGAGTGCGAGTCTTGGGACATGGTTGGGGAACTATAGCAGGATACAACCTGAATCACTGTCTTACCCAATGTTAACTGCACCTGAAGTTTCGCTGATGCATTATGTTGGGCTACCAGTCTGGAGGTGTGTGCATCCTTTATGAATATGGAAACACCACCGCCTTTGGAGCTTCGGTCCAAGTTCTGGGGCTGAAAGGTGTGGAATGAGTTATAGCCAGGTCTCTGTTACAGCACAAATGTCGATGTTCTCTATTTTAAGGAGTGCTTCGAGCGAGTGCATTTTGAGGTTTAGACTTCTAGCACTGAGCAGCATGACCCTCAGATTGTATTTGTTTGTGGCTGTCACTGTAGTAATTTGGCCTTGGAACACCACCTAAAAAAGGCACTATAGGGGTGGCAAGAGCCTTGGCCAGTATCCGGAAGCCCAGGGGTGACAGATGCAGGCTGTCTCTGGCAAAGCATCGAGGTCTGTCAGTCATGTCCTCCCAGGCAGACAGATACTGGATCCCTTTAGAATGACACCAGAAACTTAGCCAGTTGTTGAAATCAATCATGTTCTGCTTGTACTGTGGTATCATTCAGGGATATGCTTCCAGGGATATTGGCTTTAATAAATTGTATTAAGCTCCTGAGTTGTTTGTTTATTTCACTGACAAGGTCTATAACTTTCTGGGAAGTACTCTTCTTACTTTTGGTCAAATTATTTTCCTTTTATTGTAAAGCTTGTTGATGTAGTGACTACACCATGTGGATTTCTTTCTGGGGTTTCACTGCACTTGCTCCTCTGGGGTACAGCTACATCTATGCAGCTGTTTGCATGCTGGTATAATGTGGTGGTGGTGTACATTTCTGTATATTCAGTGGAGTTAACTGGGTTTGGTGGGGATTTGAAGCTTGCCAATGTATAACTGGGGAGTAGGTAGTTTGTCTTAAGGACATTTCTAAAGGTACCTTGGGTGGAAAGGATCTCTTGTTTCAATTTTATTTAAAAGTAGACTGCTTTATGGGCAGACCTAACAAGTGATGAAGATAAGTAAGGGGTGGTGCAAGATGCTCTCTTATTAGTAAGGACAAGATCCAAGGTGTTACTTCCTCCTAGTGGGTATTCTAATTGTTCCAGGGCATTTGTATTGATGAAGTCCAGGAATTTCTGTGCTTGTGCACTAGTGGTGGTGTAGGTTTCCCAGTCTGTAGTCGGATAGTTTAGATCACCTAGGAAAATGGTATTGGGTTTAATACTGAGTGATTCTAGTTCTCATAGATAAGTGTTGAGGCTTTCTTTTGTCATAGAGGAAGTCCTATAGTTAGCTAATATATGGTATGGGACCTTTCTGATGGCTATATGGACATGAAGAAGCTCTCGTGCATCATTCCGCTTTACCAGCCTTTATGTAAGTCTCTTTTGGATGTAGACTGATACACCTCCACCACCCCCACCACCACCCACACCCCCCCCCCCCCGCAAAGTAGCTGGCCTAAATGTATGGAAGGCATTATAGCCCTGCACAGCCATGGTGCTCTCCATTATTTTAAAGCATAAAGTTTTGCACTTGCATATTTGAAGACCTACATCCTAACTACCCAAGTCAAAAGAGCACTGTAATGTTGTAATCTTTTATGTGAACGTAGAATGAACTAGGGAAAATCCTTGAACTGGACCTATGTGGTCCCTAGGTCATATAATATGTCATCTTATCCTTTCCCCTCCATTCAATTTTCTTTTCTGGTGGTTTTTATCTGGATTTTTTTGCAGGCATCCTGATGCCTTTTTCCTTGTATAACCTCTAGAACTGCACAAAGTATTTAGGGTGTGGACTGACTGATCCTGCACTGTGGAAACATTTCCTCTTTGCTTCTGGAGTCTACCCTCCTGAGAACATACTTTTGAATTCTATTACAGCTACCACTGTTACTGCTCTCTCATTCTACTCTTACTTGCTCAGTTTGGATGTGATCAGCACCCATAGATCTTTTTCTGCCCTTCTACAATCATTTCTAGTCCCTCAGCTCATACTTTACACCAGGAGTATTATATCTTAAGTGCAATTCTTTGCATCGTTTTACACTGAACCTGAACTATTTCTCTTTCCACATGTGGTCAGTGTTTCTAAATCCTTCATTATCCTCTGCACCCATCTTTGTATCATTAGTGATTAATCCAGTTACCCATTCTCTATTTCCTGAGACCCACTAACTTAGTTCTTAAATATTACATTTTCTTTCACCTTTGCTCGGGATCACAAAGACCAAAGAAATCATGACCAAAGTCTGGTACTCTCTGCTGCTTAGTGATGTTATTACATTTATATTGATAATTTTCTGCTCCAGTGATGTTCTGTAAGATGCACCAAAGTCACTTCTTAGAATATAATCAACATGACTAATCAACACCTATACCCTGTTTTTCTCCTCTTCTACCTTCTTCCTAATATTTAATAATTAGTCGTGTAACTAAGACTATCACTAAACCAAACTATATTCAATGTATTGCTTAAATCCCTCAAGTCTGATGTAAATTATTGTACTTAACTCTTACTAGAGTGCATCTATTCACCTCTATAAGAAAGATTATGTTCTATGTTAACTTTCTGAAGTGTCTTTGATCTCTGATATGTTATACTGTATCATATGGATGTCCTTCATGGATGCATCTGCAGTCATAACAAGTGGGTTGTCCTGTCGTCAGGCAGCCCTGCAGTCGGCTGGATTCCAAAGTCCGGGTCCGGCTTCGGCTGATGTCGCACTCCACCCGACGTCATCTCTGTTGGTCTTCGGGTATAAAAGCATCAGCCGACGCCATTTTCCCCAGTCTTTCTTGCCGCGTGGCGCCCGAAGCAGAAGCTGTTCGCAAGTGCCGGTAGGTCGGATCCAGAGATTATTTCTACCGAATACTACTTCGAAGACTTCTAAAGCTAAGTACCCCGTTGGGGACTCTTTCTTGCCTCAGCCGATGTCAGAAAAAGTTAACAATTGTTTAACCTGTGGGAAACAAATACCTCATAAAGATTTCCACTCTTACTGTCTGCCTTGTTTAGGCCCAGCCCACGACATAGCAGCCTGTTCGGCCTGTGCCTCTTTCAACCGACGAACGCTTAGGCGTCGGTCGGAGTTTGCAGAACAGTTTTTCGGTTCTGATTTTGCGTACATTATGCCGTCGGATCCTCCGACTACCCCCAAAAAACGCAAAGATAAAGACCGACACTCGCGGTCCGCGGTTTCGGCCGAAACCACGGTAAAGCAAATCATGAGTGTCTCGGTTTCGGCTGAAACCGAGAAAACTGATCAAAGTACAGCTGAACCTATTCTTACAACTGAGGCCCCTGCTACAACTCTTGAATCGACCTCAGAAATTTTACCCACTACGGTGGTTGACTTTTCTGACACCATTCCCTTGGATGTCTCTACCCCAGCACGTGGTGCTGCTAGGCCTCCTGCTGCCATGTCCATTAAGGCCTTCGCCAGGGCTAAAGCAGCCAAGACTTCTAAAACAGTGCCTGTTAAACCCCCCACATCCAGGCCCTCTTCTAGTTCTCAAATGCTTTCTTTGGCAGAAGATTTAATTTCTTTAATTAGAGGATCTCAATCTCACCCAGACAGGGCCTCTCAGCCCCCAGAGAAGAGACCTAGGGCAGAGCCCCCTGAGCCAGTGTCTTCTGATGATTCTGCTGATGAATCAGACATAACTGACCAGCCTGAGGCTCCCTTCTCCAATTTTGAAGATTCTGATGCTGAAGAATCCATTCCAGCTGCTTCCCCACCAGAAGAATTCTCCTTTGGGGAAACCTTGCATGCCATGCGAGAACAGTTCCAATGGCAGCAACAGGATTTTTCAGACTCCAGAAAAAGAATCAGGACCTTTCTGCACCTCCCACAGCACAGGCCCTTAGCTATACCTCCTGTTCTCTCTGTGGTGGATGATGCTTTCAATGATGTTTGCTCCGCTCCAGATTCTTTACCCCCAGCCCCTGCCAAACCAGACAGATTTTACAGGGTGCCAGATACTCATCACCACCTTTATAAGGCCCCACTTGCAGACCCAGAAACTATATCCCAGGGTCCCAAGGCAGTAGCCGCGACCACAGCTAAAAACCCTATTCCTTCTGAAAGGGAAGCAAGGTCATTAGACAGATGGGGTAAAAAGGTCTACACTTCAGCTACTCTCTCAGCTAGAGCATTAAACTGTCAGTTTCACATGATACAATACCAAGAGTTTATGCTTGATCAGTTAACTAAAAAACTAACCACTGATGAATCTCTTGATAAGAAATATGTATTAGAGATGGTAAATAACATACAACAGGTTAGCAACCATTCCTTAAAATGTGGCTATGATGCACTGGAGGCTTCATTTAGATCAGCCATGACAGGCACAGTGATAAGAAGACATGCATGGCTAAAGAACAAGCTTTACCGGATCATGTTAAAGCTAAGTTGCTAGATGCTCCTATGGACAAGACAAGTTTGTTTGGTACACCTGCCCAGCAGGTTATGAAGAAAATGGAAGAAAAGGCAAAATCTGTTCAAACTGTTAAAGATTTCTTGCAGGTTCAACCCCCAAGGTTTAGCAGGAACTGGCCTGCCAAAAATTGGTCCTTTCCTGACTCCACAAAATTTCAAAGGGGCAGGAATAGACGCTCCAGAGGCAGAAACCAATCCAGAGGAGGTGCCTACAGAGGACGACAGTGGCAAGGTAACAACAGAGGCGCAGACACAGCCACTGCCACTACATCAGCACAACCACAGTGACTTAATCCTAAATCCGCCTACCAGAGAACAAATAGCAGCCCCTCTAGGCGGAAAGTTAACCTTATTTTCAAAGAACTGGCACTACATAACAAAAGACAAGTGGATTTTACAAACCATAGATCAAGGTTACCGGTTTCACTTCCACACTTTACCAGTCAAAGGAGGAATGCCAAACCTACCTCCAAATCAAAAAACAGAGGCTCTACGCCAGATAATGGAGTTAGCAAACATGAGAGCTGTGGAAAGAGTGCCAACAGCAGAACAAGGAAAGGGGTTCTACTCCAGACTATTCCTAGTTCCAAGAAAGGAAAAAAGTTGGAGACCAATTCTCGACCTGTCCACCTTAAATACATACATCATTGTCCCAAAATTCAAAATGCTGACCCTACAGCAACTTCTTCCCATGCTGGGCAAGGAGTCTTGGCTGGTAACTCTAGATCTCAAGGAGGCATACCTGCACGTCCCCATTCGACCAATCTGCAGAAGATACCTCAGATTTCTTGCAGGATCAGAGCACTATCAATTCTCAGCATTGCCCTTTGGCTTATCTACTGCGCCCAGAGTATTCACAAAATGCCTGGCATCAGTAATCGCCCATTGCAGACTACAGGGAATTCAAATTTACCCATACCTGGACGACTGCCTGCTACAAGGGGACAACAAAAGCAAGCTGACAACAGATTTACAAAGGGTCATTTACTTGCTACAAGGACTGGGATACACAGTCAATTTACAAAAGTCAAGGCTGATACCATCCCAAACAAGGACGTTCTTGGGCTGAATTGGACACAGTACAACAAATGGCATTCCTGACTACAGAAAACAAAAAGAACTTCCTCTTTACTTCTTGGCACTAACAAAACTGAACAAGTTAACAGCAAGAAAAGTTCTGCAGGCCTTGGGCTTCATGGCATCATGCATAATCTTGGTCCCATTTGCCAGACTACATATGAGGAAACTACAGTGGTACCTAAAGAATTTATGGTCCCAACACAGACACAGTCTAGAAACAGAAATCCCACTAATTCCATGCTTAAAACAGGAGTTCCTATGGTGGGCTCAGGCATGCCAGTCAAACCCAGGCCTACCCTTTCGCAGATGTCAACCAAGCCAGACCATCACAACAGACGCTTCAGACCTAGGATGGGGGCCCACATGCTGGACAAATGCGTGCAAGGATTGTGGACACAGGATCAACTTCGCCTGCACATCAATCTAAAAGAAATGCTGGCAGTAAAACTGGCAATCCAAAAGTTCAAACCATTTCTCAAAGAGGGCCAGTTGATGATAAGGACAGACAACACCACAGTCATGTGGTACATCAACAAACAGGGAGGCACTCATTCATACCCCTATGCAGAATGACCTTGGAGCTGTGGACCCTGGCACTCAGCTACAACATTCAGTTACAGGCAATATTTGTACCGGGAAAGACAATACTCTAGCAGACATATTAAGCAGAACCACTGGATGCCCACGAATGGAAACTGCACCGGACATCTTCAAGCCCATCTCAAACAACTGGGGAATGCCACACATAGCCCTATTCGCATCACCTCTCAATCACCAGCTCAAAAATTCTGCACAAGGACATTCCACCCACTAGCATGGAAAGTGGACTCACTCTCCTTCAACTGGAAAGGCCTAACAGCATATGCATTCCCACCTCTTCCTTTGATACACAAGGTACTACTAAAAATCAAGGAAGAACGTCCAAGGATAATCCTGATAGCTCCAAACTGGCCAAGACAGCACTGGTACCCACTACTGAAGAGCATGTCTCGGAACAAAATGTGGCCAATACCTCTGATGCCTTTGATGTTAACTCAGAACAACTACAGCATCATACATCCAAACCTAAACGCTGCAACTGACTGCATGGAACATCACATAACAGCAGCTAATCCAGAACTTTCCCAAAGAGTTAAAGACATTATTCTTGAAGCACGCAGACCTTCAACAAGAAGGAACTATGCTGGAAAATGGAAAAGGTTTGTCATTTGGAGTACGGAAAGAGGAAAAGATGTGTCAAACATAGATATGCCTAACATTCTGGAGTATCTGGCCGAACTTCTTCATTCAGGCCTGTCCTACTCCTCCATCAAGATACATGCATCAGCTATTTCAGCAGAATACAGCTTTGATCCACCTGTTTTTTCGCACCCTTTGCTCAGGCAGTTCCTCAGAGGAATCAATAATGTAAAACCTCCAAGGAAACCACCATTACCAGCTTGGGATTTAAACTTTGTGCTAGAAAAGTTGACACTATCACCCTTTGAACCAGCAGCAACAGCAGACCTACAACACCTGTCATGGAAAACTGCTTTCCTACTGGCAATAACTTCAGCAAGGAGGGTTTCAGAACTACAGGCCTTAATGGCAGTGCAACCCTTCCTAATCTTCCACCAAGACAGAGTGTCCATGAGGACTAATCCTACATTTATGCCCAAGGTGGTATCCAGAGTGTCTTTGAACCAGGCAATCCACCTACCTACCTTCTTTCCCAACCCACAAAACAGAGGGGAAAGAATACTGCATACCTTGGATGTACATAGACAGCTACGCTACTACTTGGACAGAACAAAAAACAGCAGAAAGACTGACCAACTTTTGTAGCCTATGCAACAGGAAGGGAAGGAAAAGCTATTTCCAAACAGACAATCTCCAAATGGATAGGAAACTGCATACGATACTGTTACACCTTCCATGGAAAACCAATTCCACAGAACATAAGACCTCATTCTACAAGGGCAACAGCCACTACCACAGCCTTCTTACGAGGAGTGGCAACCAAAGACATTATTGAGGCGGCTACTTGGACCTCCGTGCATACATTTGCCAAGCATTATAATTTGCCTCTATATTCCAGATCCCGAGCAGGGTTTGCCACTGCTGTACTGCAAGGGATCCTAAACACACCATAATCTACCTTTATCCTCCTCCCCTTGTTGGCTATGGTATTCTACCCACTTGTTATGACTGCAGATGCATCCATGAAGGACATAGTACAGTTTTGTACCTACCATAAATGTAGATGTCCGAACTGGATAGCATCTGCAGTCAGGATTACCCTCCCTCCTTCCCCTCAGTGGTACTCCTAGGGTGTTTACCCTCCTAATAGCTAGCTGTTGGGGGGGAGTCTTTTATGGTGTATTTGTTTGTATATATGTACATATATGCTTATTGTTGTGTTTACCTCTATCTATTTGGAAACATTGGCATCTATCCAAATTTTTAGCATGCAAGAGGGCTACTGGCATCTGGGGCAAGAAACACTGAGGAAAATGGCGTCGGCTGATGCTTTTATACCCGAAGACCAACAGAGATGACGTCGGGTGGAGTGCGACATCAGCCGAAGCCGGACCCGGACTTTGGAATCCGGCCGACTGCAGGGCTGCCTGACGACAGGACAACCCACTTGTTATGACTGCAGATGCTATCCAGTTCGGACATCTACATTTATGGTAGGTACAAAACTGTACTTTTTTAATCCTTTTTTACCATGTAATGATATATATATATATTTTTTTGTATACGTTTTTGTTTTTTGTTTTTTGTTTTTGTTTGTATTTGTGTGGAGCTTTTCTCCCCGGGCCTCTACTGAAAATGGATATATATCCAGCTAGACTAGCCCGGTCAACAAATGTAAAATAAATAAAATAAATATTGCACTTTATATCTTTGTGTGATATTTCCTATTTATTCAATTTTAATGAATTTCAGTATTTTGTACATAGTTCTTTAGACTCTGTTTAAACTATTTCTTGAAGCTTTTCTCCCTTGGCCTCTACTGAAAATGGGTATGGTACCTGGTCTTTCCCAGTAAACAAAAGCAAATAAATAAATAAATGAAGTAAGGTACCAGACTAGAACAGCAAGTGCATTCCCTGTGCTCCTTAGTATTTTTCTACCACTTGCACCATCCAGATATTAATCCTTGTGTTCATTGTAGGAAAAACTCCATGCCCCATGCTGGGACCATCAGAATCTAAGTGCCGTCGCAGTTACCAGAACTGCCTAATTGCTACATTTGCTGCTTTGGCCAAAACAGCAAAGTAAGTGGCTAGTAAGAGCAAGTACTTTAAACCATATGCCAAGAGGAGAAGACAATGAGAAATTAAGAGGGCTACTAGCCCTTTCAAATGGTAATAGCAAGAAAAAATAGCTGGTGTGAGTGACAGGAAGAGGTTTTTGCATGGCCCCTGATAGGGACATAGTGAGCAAGTGGACAGTCATCCAAAGCTCATTAAAAAGGTAGCCACTGCTCCTCCTATGTTGAATGCTCTCCCTGATTAGCAAAGCATCAGCCTCATACACCTTACCGGCTGATTAGAGTGCCACGCACTCTTTGGCAGGTTTTTATTGTCTTATCTTTACTTTATCATCCATGCCTGGCACCAGAGCATCCACCAAGTGTTTCTGAACTGCCATACCCCCTGGTATGAATTAATAAGCATTGACAACTCCCTTCATCCTTTCCCTCTTTGGCATCTGCCCTGCCCAGTTATGTTGGTCAAATCCAGGTCACATGAGTCACTTTCAAAGATCCAGCACTATTTGCCATAGAAGTGGCAGCATACATATGATTGTCCACCCAGCTTCCTTATCCTATAAGGCTGCTAGCTTCCTAGTTGAAGAAGTTTAACAGGTATTAATGCCATAGTTTATTTTGTGTTCTATAGAGGCTAGCTTTGATCAGGCTGGGAGGGTTGGCATAATGGTTAAGGTGCTTACCTCACAGACACAAGGTACAGAGTTTGATTCTCATCTTTGAGAGAAATTAGCAAGACTTAAAAGGCCCACAAGGGTGGCTAAACTAGTACTTGGTTACCTATGAATCACTAATTGCTAGTTGTCTACTTGTTAATACGCCTATTAGACCACAAGATAATATAAATATTTTAGTCATGCCCTTTTCTATTTTGGTACCTTTATATGTTTTAATGAATTTTTTTCAAATCCATACAACATAAATTAAAGACAACAACAGAATTCTTTTTTTTTCAAAATTCTTTATTTCAATTTATAAATCATTACATATAATAACGTCATACAACCAGACCGTTAGTATCTCTCAAAGATTAACACAAAGGATAACAAAGATAAAAGAAAACCTATTAAAACCAAAGTAAATAAAAAGAAAACTAAGAAAACTATATACACAAGTGCCAATATCTAGAATATTATACAATAAATTATGCGCCCATCTTCTTGTAAATTCTCATATCAAAACATAGAGGTACACCAAGCATCTTGGGACTAATATGATTCCAAAACAAATCATCGCAAAAATAGAGGCATACAACCACTGGTGAAAAGGGATATCATAAGCCATAAATTAGACCTCTACCAATAATTGAAAAATAAAATCCCAAAATTTCTGGTTTTCTATCTTTTTGCGTGAATTAACAATTAACATTTTCTGGGAGGTTATATATTTAATTGCCAAAGCAGTGAAATCCCCCCACGTTAATTTAGTACGATCTAACCAATGTTTGGTAATATAAAACTTAACTAAAAGACAAATGGTGATAAGCGCTTTGAGTCTAAGAGGAGTCATCTTAATGTTAGTAATATGGAGCAAAGCCAATTCCCAAGATAATGTTGACTTATGATATCCCATTTTACTTAGTCTTATTTTAAGAGAACACCATAGGTTGTGGGCATACTTACAAAACCATAATATGTGGATGATGTCAGCGTGAGGGTGTGAGCAACATGGACATGAGACAGATATAGAAGGGTTAAATTTATTAAGATGGGTAGGAGTTATATATAAATTGTTTGTAATCATAAATTGAGTAGAAATAAATTTCTTAAAAGGGGAATATTTACGTGTAAGTTCAATCGACCCCATTTTCTGCTGTGGCGATATAATAACACCTTGCTTATTCCAGTAGTCAGCAAATATAATCTCCCCTTTGTAGAGGTAGGAGGAGAAAGATTTGTATGCTATAGAAAGCATGTGTTTATTGGAATTGAGACTTTGTAGAAGATGTATGACTGTATCAATCTCATTATCTGAACTTTGAAATTTTAGAAGAAAAGATGCAGTGAGGTCCCTTAGCTGTCTCAAAATAATCATATAGGCTTTGGACAAAGACAAAACTTCTCTAAGTTCCGTTAATGAAAGATGTTTATGTTTATAAAAATCCCAAAAAGTATAGTCTCTAATCAGTGGGAAATTACTAAGATTAATCATTTGACTGTTCAATTTAACATTCGGGTTAAGGTGGAAGGGCTGAAACAGGAAAAGAGCCTTAGTTAAACCAAGGGAGTGAAATCATTCCTGAAAGGTCCTAATTAAACCCTTTAGAGTATTATGTAATTTGAGCTTTTTAATAGTGGTTCTATTCAGGAAGGGTAGAGCTTTAGGGTTAATCTTATTACTAATTGTGTGATTATACCATAGTCTAATCCATAAAGGAGTCCATACTGAAGGGTCTTGGGTATGGTTAGCAATAGCCAAAATTCGATTTGCATGAATAATTCTATAATATAAGATGAGATTGGGCAACGCCATACCTCCCAATGATTTAGGAAAGGTAAGCTTATAGTATGCCATTCTAACCGATTTTGGGTGCCAGATAAACTTTGCAATCTCTTTCTGTATCTTATTAATAAAAGTAATTGTCACAGGAGATAGAGAAGAATTACATTGGTAGAGAATTTTAGGGAGTATATTCATCTTCACAATAGAGATTTTTGACAACATAGAGAACTTTAATTGCTGCCATCTCATAATATCCTGCTGGATAGAAGTCCATATCCTGGTTAGATTAGCCTGCAAAATAGAGGAATACGAATGCTCATATACGACCCCTAAATACTTTAAAGAATAACCAATATGCATGGGTAAGACTGGGAACAAATGTTGCCTATGCGCCTCGGGATTGATTGGGAAAACAAGGGATTTACTATCATTAATCTTGTAATCAGAGATAGCAGCAAAGGTATTTAGTGAGTGCATTATTTTCAAAGCATCATTAGTAGGTTGCGTGAAATAAATAATTAGATCATCTGCAAAAGCTGTAAATCTAATGTTAGTATTACAAATTCTAGGAATGGCATGATAGGTTTTTTGTACAACAAAAAGAAGTAGAGCTTCTAGGTATAAATTGAAAAGCAGAGGAGACATAGGGCATCCCTGCCTAGTGCCATTTGCAATCTTAATAGGATTGGAGTAAGTCTTGTTTATATATAAGCGAGTATATGAACTATTGTATAGAGTTTTAATTAAATTAATAAATTCAGGTGGAAAGTCAAATTTCAGAAGAGCCATAAACAAAAAGTCCCAATTCACCCGATCAAATGCCTTAGAAGCATCCAAAACCAGAGCATATTTAGGATTTCTTTCTTTTTTAATCTTTTTTATCATAGATTCCAAGGTTAGGGTGTTGTCCCAAGTGTGTCTATTCACCATAAAACCAGCTTGCTCTGGGGAAATCAACTCATTCATTACAGTTTTAAGTCTCTTGGCCAGTATAGAGGAAAGAATTTTAATATCAACATTGATAAGTGATATCGGCCTATAATTGTTAGGATTAGTAGAATCTAACGTGTTCTTAGGAATCAAAATAGTTTTAGAATAATTAGTATACAAGTCCACAATACCATTACTAGCAAAGGATTTAAATAAATCTAGTAAAATAGGGGCCAGAGAGATTTTAAACGTTTTATAAAACTCCGATGGAAATCCATCTGGACCTGGGGCTTTTCCCAATTTCAGGTTATCGATAGCATCTAGAATTTCTTTTTTAGTAATCTGAGCTGAGAGTAAGGTTTTTTGCAACTTAGTAACTTTCGGGAAAGTAATCTCATTAAGAAACTCCTCCATCTCTTCCTTTCTAGCCGCCGGGTTACAATTAGCATAGATTCCCGAGTATAATTGGTAGAACAACTGAGTGATTTGCCCATCAGATCTATAAATCTGTTTATTGTGCTGAAGACAGGATATTCTAGAAGATCTAGGTGAATTGAGAATTATTCTAGCCAATGCTCTGGAAGGAGTTTGCATATATTCTGAAAATTTGGCTATAAACCTAAACTCCTGAATAGACAAAGTAGACTGGTGATGTTCAAATAATTCTTTCTGTTTACTAATTAACTCCTTTTCAAGGTTTATAGAGTAGTTATTAATCAATTTTTCCTCTAAGAGTTTAATATCCAATAGTAATGTAGTTAACCTGGAGGAACGCACTCTTTTAAGAAAACTCGCTTTCTTAATAAAGATACCCCTAATCACCGCCTTAGCTGCTGCCCATCTGATGTCAAAATGGATATTCTCATCATGTTGTGTCCCAAACAAATCATTAAGTGCCGTATTAATATCAGTAATTAAGGGTTGATCCTTCAGAAGATTACAATTCAATGACCAACTGGTAATTTTGGATAGTTCAGCTGAGATACGAATTGAGCCAATTTCCAAGTCTATTCTTGAATGGTCAGATAGGAATCGAGGATCTGTTGCAAACTTAATTTGTCTATTATTGAAAGATCTTGAAATTAGAAAGTAATCAATACGGGACCAAGTCTGGTGACATTTAGAAAAATAAGTAAAATAGTTGGATTTGCAATCCGTGAGATTGGCAGCAAAGGCAATCGGGTCAATTAAGTCAAAATCTTCAATCAAGTCTAGCAGGGCTTTACACGTCATCGTATTTCCAGTCTTACTCCTAGATGAACGATCTACCTGAGGATTAACCACAATATTCCAATCCCCACCAATAACCAATTTATGATTGGGAAATTTAAGTGATAAATTATAAATACTCATAATGAAGTCAGAATGCCCCGAACATGGACCATAAATATTCAGAAATAGTATTGGATTGCCTATATCCTGTAAAGAACAAGTAAAGTAACACCATCTGCCTTCCTGATCACTATCTTTCGAAATAATCAGTGGTCGAAGGGATTTTTTAATAATAATAGCCACCCCCTTGGAATTGTTACAGGTCCCAGCCGAGATAATGTCATAAATCCAAGCCTTCCTGGTATCGTTGGACCAATCACTACTTAGCAAGTGAGTCTCCTGCAGGAAACATATTTCTGCTTTAGATTTAAGAATCAAATGCATTACTAATTTTTTCTTATTTATATCATTAAGTCCCCTAACATTCCACGAAGAAACCTTTAAAATACTATTCATTTAGTTAAGTATAGTGAGAGAAAAAAAACAAAACTGAGAAAACAGTTATAAAGGTCAAATGTACAAAATCTGTATAATAACCATCAATAAGACTTAAAAAACAGGAAAGATGAGCAGCATATTGCAGATACATGGCACCAAAATCCCTCAATCCTAACCCCGTGCATACCCACACTGCTGTAGCAATTGAGAGAATGCAGAAATAAAACATTTTAAATGAGCCTATACTTAAGTAACAGAAAATAATTTTCATCCATAACAGTACAATATAGAAGGTAAAATATTTACACACAATATACAACCACATAACCAGACCAAGCCCGGACATCACATTCCCTATTAATATCCTAATAGCGTCCAGTAAACAACAGGTTATCAACTTTAAGTAGGTCACTTAACAAAATGTAGGTTTAAGGCTAATAATAGTATATCATGTTATACTGTCCATATAAACGAAACTTAACACATATGATAACAGTAAAGTTGCTATTAACACACTTAACAATTACTGTGATTATTGGTACGAATAAACTAATATTACTCCGGAAATCTGGGACCATACCGTTAACAACAAATATATACAATCACGTGAATATTAGAATCTGTGATCAGCTGTGTGAACCAGATTGATCAAAGCCAAACCCAACTCCAAAAATCTTACTATTTTCGCCCTTGATGCAGCTAATAAACCTGAAGATCCGCGGCTAACAAGCAGCCATCATTAATGAAAACCGGATATATGAGGCGAACTTCCTGTTAAATGTGTAACAGCCAGGATTACATAATCGCCTCACCTAAAGGCTTCCTATTACTTCGGAAGCTAAGAAAAAAAGGTTCCTATAGTTTGTTAAGAAAAAAGAAAGAAAAAAAAGTATTTTATCTTTACAACACTAAGAAAAAAAATAACATCGCTTGCCCTCAAATGAGGAAACGTGGCCACAAACCAACTCTACAAGAACATATTAATGTTCGAACAGCACATCATTTAACGGAAGGATCTAGCCCAAAATGTCTAAGAAATATAGCTTTAGCTTCACTAGGAGATGTCACGGATAACTTCATCTCTTGATGTACAAAGGACAATGTAGCGGGAAACCTCATCTGGAACTTAATCTTCCTGTGTATGAATTCGGCACAGAAGGGAGCCAATTTCCGACGCATCTCTCGTATCTCCAAGGGAAGATCCTGAGTGATTACTATTGACTGGTTCTTCCAGGTAAGTCTTTTAATTTTCTTAAAGGCTATCAGAATCGATTGAACATCCCGAAAGTTGAGCAACTTAATATAGACCGGTCTAGGCAATACGGTTGATTGATCTCTCCGTAATGCTCTGTGCGCCCTCTCAATCTCATACTTATGAGCGGGGTTAGTTTCATGGCATAAGGCACTAAATATTTGGACTGCAACATCCGCTAGTTGACTGGGCTCAAATGATTCACTTAAACCCCTTATAATTAGATTGTTCCTCCTGCTTCGCGCTTCTAAGTCACAAATCTTGGCTTGCATAGCGCTGATCGCTTTATCTTTTAATGAAAGAAATTCTTTAACTAAACCAATTTCATACTCATTTGCCTTAGATCTTTCTTCGACAAGGTCCAACCTGTCTGCAATTTTATGTATAGTTAGATCAAGCGTATTAATATTTGCTGACAAATCTTTGATGGCTTCTTGTAGAGGGGAAAGCGCACATTTTAGTTCATCCATTAAAAGGGCACTCTCGGCTTTTTGTTTAATCGGTTCTCTGGAGTGGTCCGATGTAGATTTGGAAGATCTCAGCCTTTTTGCATCCTTTTCAGGAGATGTAGTAATAGCAGATAGTTTAGATTTGGTAGTTTGAGTGTCCATAAGTTCTGAATCTTTAGACATTTTGTTCATTTTGAGACACAGTTCAAAATTGCCGGAGCTGTCACACGGTGTGGTGCTGGAATTCAGGCCTCTAAAAATCCACGTGCAGGAACCGTTGCAGTCCTCTGAAGTTAATTATAGTCACTTAGCTTGAGTTAAAGTTATTAAAATAACTTAAAATCCACTCACAGAGGCTGTATTTAAAACGAAGTTAGTGAGTATAGATTTTTAGCCTATTTAACTCAGTTAAATAAGATGACCAGATACTAATAGCTGGAGCTACTAAAATAGGGTACTACTTAGACGCCCACCATCTTGATTCTCCAGACAACAACAGAATTCTAAAGTTAATATAAAGTAAATATGGAAGGTATCACCCTGTTACATACCATCCATAGAGTTATGATCACTCCCCTCTCCTCACAGTGTTGTGAAAGCAGAAAATTTGCATAGTGAAGTCATCATGCAATTATTTATTTAATAATTGTCTTCATTTGTTTGTTTTACTTTATAATCCACAGAATTATCTTGTATGCAATTTGTGTGTTTTTATATATACCAAAGTGCCTTGCAGTTTCTTGATATCATTTGTGTCTGTAAAAAACTAGTATTACACTTCAACACTATCCTTTAAAAATTTGTAGACCTTTTTTGTGTTATGGCAAACAGTGAATCAACATACATGTCACACATTTTTGATGTAATATACATATCATTTTCATTATGTTGTATAACAGAGAATGAAAAACTAATATTGAATTAAATCATGTATTCCTAGCATTAAATCTCATATCTGTATGTATAATACAGGTAATACCACATGTTGAGGGAAGGTACTCGTAGTCGGCTTGCACTCTTCCAAGTCTTAAGCCCTCCCTGCTGTTTATAAGCACTGCTGTGTTCTTTTAGGTAGTAAGGTCCATAGCACAGCATGCAAATGCAGTAATCTGTGGGTGGGGTCTATGGAAATGAGCCTGGTAGTGCATTGCCCTTTTGACTTGTATACTATGACCTTCATAGAGTTCTGTACTAAACAAGTAATGGACTGCGCAGTTCATAGATCAAAATACATGTGTGCATGGCAATCTTGGCATTTATACCTATACATTTAATTAGCATGAGTATGTCCAGGGTATAACAGAGTTACTTTGCTCTGCACATATTGTCATTGTAAATAAGTTGTGGTGTGCATGAATGGTAATGCCTGCATGCATATGTCACATGGTGTGTGTTGCAGTTTTGTGATGTTATGATAACAGATTGCATAACATAATGTAAGTATATGCACATATAAGTGTGTATGTATGTGTGTTTGAAAAGCTAATGTAAATATAAGCATGTATAAGTGTGCATGTGTGTGTGTATATATACATGTGCTTTTTTTGGGGGGGTGGGGGGGGGGTGAAGGTGCCTGAATTTGTAGTCTATGTACATGCACTGCATAGTAGCATGGTTGATAGGCAATCTGCTCAGCAATGGAAACTCCTGGTTAATGAAGATGCATCCCATTTAGGAATGTGGATGAGTATGAATTACTAAGTGGCATAGTAGTGCAAATTAACAAATTGGTACTCTGCAAAATGTACTCCTCCTGTGCCATTCTCTATGATTATCAGCCACTAGGGCAGTGTTTTTTAATACTGGACTACTGAGTTCCTAAACTAAAGATGGAGGCCTCATTGCCTCTGGAATGTCTCTTACTGCCCACTACTGACCATCTTGGAGATGAAGGTAATTTTATGCTTATAATCTGTGCCCTGTGCTGTTATGACATCTATATTATTTATATAATTGTACATATATATTTATATATAATGTATTTATTAATTTATAATCATTTATATTTGTGTGTATTATTTTTGTAAAATAGTTCCTCTACTGTAAATGTAATGCAATATATAGTCCTTAAATGTAATTATTAAAAGTTAATGCTTTGCTTTTCAATGTTATAGGCTCAGACAATTGAAATACATTATAGCAAGGGCCCATGACATTTCTTATTATTTCCTGTTGGGACTCCGAAGGTTTTTTTGTATACCTCAGTATCCATAACATAAAAGGAAAAGCTACAGACTTTCCGAATGACAAGCTTCTTGTCCTGTAGAACAGAAGTAATAATCTTGCTCCCCTGTTATCATAACATCGCAAAATTACAAAGCACAGACTTTGAGCTGACATCCAACAGGCCATTTGTCTATATAGTTTGCTGAACAGTAGCTAAGTGGCACATTTACTGAAGTCTTAAAGTAGGTCACTGATAGGATTGCTAGTAATTACCAAGCCTTCTCTGGCTAGGTTTGAATGAATATATCAGAGTCCTAGCATGTAGCTATGTGAACATTATATAGAGTATTATGATCGGGTCATTGATCATAACCTGCTTATTATGGGTTCGAGACATAGATGCCAGAAAGATGAGTCTTAGTACCCATGTCGAGAACACATAATTAAGGGTTATGATCAGATACCCCATTATAATTCTTTGCAGTGCATAAAGCTTTATCTGCTCCATGTACTACTAATTACAGAAAAAGTAAGCACAAAGTGTGTTGTTGGTATTCAGATCCAAAAAGCACTTGACAAGCCCTGCCAGAACAGCATTATAACTCAATCTCTTATATTTACACTAACTGTCCATGTCTCTCACTTGTCCAGATTGTCTCAGAATATCCAGATTTTTTTTGCTTCATATGTTTGTTTTTTCCATATAAAATCTTAGGTTCTGTCACAAATCACTGAGAAATGAAGTCACAGGGAAACACAAAGCCTGCTGTTCTCGCAACTTTCTAAATTTATAAGAGGAACCCGCTACTGGCACAAACAGAAGGGAAAAACAAATGGTCGCTTTTGTTTGCTGGTCAGTACTGGCAGATTTGACTAGCACAAGCCCTGACCTTAACATGTTAATCAGGGGATGCTTAACATTTGTTAAGATCTAGTCTTGCTCTACAGTAGCACTTAACTGATTTGTCTTTTTCTGTATATTGCAGTGTAATCAATGCACTCCGTGCACTACAATACTATACTGCTGCAAGCATTAGCAGACCAGGTTAGCCATTATGACAGAGCAAAGAAACCTTTCCAAATATGTTAAAAAGTAAATGTAAATAACAAGCAATGGTGAAAGTGTACACAACAGTATGAATTGCATCTTTTTGTAAACACACCATTGAGAAATTAATAATTCACACTTCCTTGCACCAATAGCCATGTGCCAAGGTCATCCACTCATAAGTAAAGAGGGGTTAGCGAGTGAAAATATGGAACCTTCATTAAATCCCTTTTTTTTCAATTGGCATTGAGGTTTAGTGCAATAAAAAGGTGGTGATGTTTTTTTCCAGTGGGCTTAGTCAGTTCATTAATGTATCAATGTTTAGTTCTGAGTGACGATTTTCTTTTCACTTGTTATTTGGTTTATTTTTTTTTCTTTCAGTTTTCGCACTCACTTTCACTTGCAAGTCAGAAAAAGCAAATAATAGAAGCCAGTAGCTAGGTTTGCAATTTTCCCAGGAAATCGATTATATTCTTCAGACAGTTTCATAAGCCTGCTTGAGTTTAGATGTCATCATATTGTCTAAATTACAGACAATGAACAAGATAATCTTTGCTGTGGTTTCTTTAGAAAGAGAACAAGTTAAGCTGGCATATTGTTTCCTCAGTTTCACTGGTTGTCACTTCTGGTTAAGCATTAGGGAGCGAACACTTGCTTTTGAACAAAAGTGCTCTAAGAATATGCTGTCAGCTAAAATATGCCTTTGTGCTTCACTTGTCTTGGGCAATTAAGTAGACAGTACCTAAATCCCTGTTTGAGTCCATTTTGTTCTGCACCTTATGTCATGCTGTTAAAACGTTCTTTAGTAGTAATTGAGTCATTGCTGGGCGAGAAGATAATTGTGACATAAGCTATTTGTTGTTAAATGCTTTCCAAGCATTTGCTCAGTAAAATATCAGAGTGGAGTTTGATGTCTGTTTTGGCATTAGCTGCAGCAGAAATATTTCTCTGTTCCATTGGTTGAAAATTAGCAGAAGAAAATGCAAGAGAATATTTTAAAATACGCACTGTGTGCAACAGGGAGGTTACATCTATGCCTCTTCTGAATTTAAAGGGCTTCTGAGACTTTTTTGGAAAACTACCCCCCCCCCCCCCCAAAAAAAAAAAAAAAGTATGATTTAATCATAGATTACCTGTTTTCATGTGGGAGCAGTATTTCACTTTCCAATGATTCTTACTGAGGTAGTATGTAGTAAAATTTTTGTTAAACATAATTTCATCATTCTCTGCCGTCTTAGTAATGCCTATAGCAGTAATGTGGTAACTAAAATATCAGACTTAATCTTGTAGTAATATAGACTGTGATATACAGAGAAGAAAATGGCTTTAAGTGTAGTCTTCACTAAGAAACTAGCAGAACTGAATAAAATCCCAAAAGCAAAGATATGACGCTATTACAGACATGAAGACTTTAAATTATGAAGTGACATATGTATGTCTTTGTGTTTGTATGTGTGCTCACATATGCACGTGCATGCAGCGCCCATCCAGCACAACAAGGGGCTTATTCATAATCAAAATGCACAACAGTGCTTCAGTAGAACATGTATAGCATCACTTACTAAGGTACAGATGATTTCTACACAAAATGTCCTTAGACAACCCAAGACTACATCTTATAGTGTACCCAGATGATATCCTCATAACTGAATCTAGCAAATCCCATCAGAACCTTTGAACAAGTCTTCAAACTACCTTCACAGAATTGTCCAGCTGGCTTCATTATAATAAATTACTATTATACTTTCTTCTATTGCTCATTCAGCAATTACCAAAAATGTGTTAATTCCCAAAGTTGAATATGGTTTGTCTGCGTTGCTTCCTCTCTACCCACAACACCCACAGATTACAAACTGCAGAAAACAAGATAACCTACTTTGTTCTCCTAGTAGACATGAGTGTGTATCACTGCAATCAACTCTAAAGGTTCAATAGACTTTCCCTTACTCAAAGAGCCACCGTGCCGTGTGCTATCCTTCTATTCAAAGTTCTTTAGCTTGGTTATTGTCCCACCTCTAAAAAAAATACTCTTCACCAGGAACAGCCAAAATCACTTTCCCACACTAGCCCTTTCAAAATTCAAACCTTAACTAGGGAAAGAGCATTCTCTAGAATAGGACCATCCACAGGGAATCATCCACCCTTTGTTGTGAAAAACAGCAAAACTTCAGAGCTATTTAAAGCTGCTCTGACTGAATATGTGCATAAAGAGGTTGATTCACCTGCTTCCATAACTCTGGCTGAACTCAGTGCTACTGTTTGCTCACATCTAACTCATCCAAAACCACATCAGTGTTACAGGATTAAAATGAACATATCACCCACATACTTTATAAATTTTGTATATGAATTTTATGTATGTGGTATATAGTTGATATATATGTATATATACATATCCTGTTTCTATATATCTTTGCTTTGTATGTGAATTATTGGAATTTACACCCATGTCATGACCGAAGACGTTCAGTAGACAGCTCACTTACCTAATAAAAACAAATGGAAATAAATAAATAAATATCTACTAATGGTACACAATCAATAAAATGGGTGGAAAAACAGTATGCAAAAAAGCTAGCATAGTAGCAGCCTGAAACAACAATTTATCAGGCACAAGAGGTATACACAGTGTTGCACATAGAAACATAAAAGTATATATATAATATGTATGTATATATATATATATATATATATATATATATATATATATGTATATATATATATATATATATATATATATATATGTATATATATATATATATATATATATATATATATATATATATATATATATATATATATATATATATATATATATATATATAGAGAGAGAGAGAGCGAGTTGCAATGCATAAGAACAAATGCTTTTTATGAGTGAACATTCAGAAAGGCAAATGCTCTATTTCACTGTGTTTCAACCTGCTGGCTGCTTCCTGTGTGAGATCACATTGCAGCAGAGTCAAGGAATATGCCCTTTACCCACTGTTGTACAATGTTGGAATTGGTATATATAACTAGCAAAGTGGGTGGGGGTTGTAGAGGAGCTTGCCCCCTGTAAAAAAAAAAAGTTATGTCTTACCATAACATCCTATCTGTGTTGTAGATCTTCATTCATTACTGTTAGGACTTTGGTTCCGTCCTCGGAACCGACACGGACGTTTCCAAGCTCGCACCAGCCAAAAACTCTCAGCTAAGACCTACCCATAATAACCCTCTCATAGTTACTCCAGATTGAGTTTGCCCACCCGTATATAATAGAGGTAGTAATAGAAAAACAGTAGGAGGCTCTGTCTGAGCAAATACCCTAATCAGGAGTTCCTAAAGTACACCAGGAGTCCAGGCAGGGGGAAGGAGGGCAGGAAGTAATGAATGAATAAATATCTACAACACAGATGGAACGTTATGGTAAGACCTAAATTCTTCATCTGATGTTGTAAATCTGTATTCCTTACTGTTAGGACCGAGTCCCCAGCTACTTGAGTCCTGGGTGGCCGTAAGGAAGGATATTCCTGAGCACCATAGAAGCCAAATCCAGTTTGTAATGAGAGATAAAGGTATGAGGTCTTGCCCAAGTGGCTGCTGTGCAGATATCATCCATAGAGGTTCTGGAATTGAAAGCTACAGAAGTAGCCATTGATCTGGTAGAATGAGCCTTTATTCTGGAAGATAAGGATAGCTTATTCTGTTGGTAGATAAAGGTAATGACGTTTCTAAGCCAGGAGGATAAATTCACTTTGGAGACAGGTTTACCCAGTCTGGGTCCTGCAAAGGCCACAGACAATTTATCTGTTTTCCTGAAAGATTTAGTCCTGTCCAAATAACAACAAAGCTGCCAATACACATCAAGGGTGTGCAGAAGGTACTCCCCTCTGTTAGAATGCTGAGGGAAGAAAACTGGCAGGTCAATAGATTGGTTAATGGAAAAATCCATAAAAAATCCAGAAATTGCCTTGGACAGGAAAGAAGGGTCAGTACAAAGGGACACCCTATCCCTATGGAAGTTCAAGTAATGTCTCTTGACACTCAAGGCCTGCAGCTCAGATACTCTTCTCGCTGAGGTAAGTGCTACTAGCAGTAGGGTCTTCCATGACAAAAACTTTATATCACATGAATCAAAAGGCTCAAAAGAAGGGCCTGTGAGATATTGAAGCACCAAAGTCAAGTCCCAAGGTTCTGTGGGGGGGCTTGACCAGTGGTTTAATGTGTAATACTCCTTTCAAAAAGGTCTTGCACAGGCGGTGTGACATAATCAAAGAATTATCAAATCCATTATGAAAATTGGCGATAGCTACTAAATGTACAGTGTTTGTCGATGCTGAGGCTCATGCATGTAAAAGAGTTGTCAGGTATTGAAGGATCTTTTGAATAGGTATAGAGAAGGGATCTAAGTTCTGATCTTTGGCCCAAATAGAGAATTTAGTCCATTTACTAGAATAAACTTTCCTGGTGGAAGGTTTGTGTGAAGCCAGAAGAATTTTGTGAACAGGAGATGGGATGTCAGGCAGCCTGGCAATCATTGGAAGTGGAGGAATCAAGCTGTGAGCTTGAGACTATGGATATTGGGATGAATCAGTCCATGAGGATGAGATAACAGCCTGGGTAATGATCCAGGATCCATGGGCTGTGAATCACATGAGGCCATAGGAAGGGGAACTAGACTTGACGGTGCCAATAAGGGGCAATGAGGATCACATTGCTTCTCAACCTTTGAGCTTTCTGGAGGAATTTTGGAATGAGAGGAAACAGAGGAAAGGCATACAGTAGACCCGGCAGCCAATCGTGTGTTAGAGCGTCCTTCAGGGGAACACCCTGAGGAGGGATCAGGGCAAAGTAGCTTCTGCCTTTGTTGTTTAGGGGGGAAGCATCAGATCGCAGCAAGGCTTGCCCCAGTGGCAGAAAATCTGATTCCGCTATTACAGGATTGAGGGACCACTTGTGAGGCATCAGAATGTTCCTGCTCAGATTGTCCACAATAAGGTTAGAACTCCTGGGAATGTGCATTGCTATAAGAAAGCATTTGAAAGCTATCACCCAGTGCCAAATCATCATGGCTTCCTGACTCAGGGGGTAAGACCTGGTTCCGCCTTGCTTGTTGATATACCAGATGACTGACATGTTGTCCGACTGAATTACAATGGTCCCAGAAGGTAGGAATGTATGGAACGCTTGCAACGCTAAGAGGGCTGCCCTCAGTTCCAGGACATTTATGTGCAAATTGGCCTCCATGGGGGACCAGGTGCCTTGGACTGTCTTTCCCTGGAAATGCCGCCCCCCCCATCCTAACAGGGAAGCATCCATGGTCACCGTGACCGTGGGCTGGGGAAGACAGAACGGTCGATACCAAAGATTCGTTTGTGACTTCATCCACCAAGCATTTCTTCCTTCCAACGATTTGTAAGACGTATCTTGTGGTCATGTGGGTGGGATAAGATTGATCATTGTGCAGAGAGTAGCCACTGTAGGATTCTCATGTATAGCCTCACCAGTGGTACTAGAGTAATGGCAGCCACCATGGAGCCTAAGAGTTGCATTACAAGGCATGCTGGTACATAGGTCTGTGGAAGGAGGTCTTGGATTTGGTGTCTTATTTTCGAAAGCCTGTGAGGAGGGAGAGAAGCTTGAGAGGATGTTGTGTTGAAGACTGCTCCAATAAAGTCCAGTGTCTTTGTTGGGGACATTTGAGATTTGTCCTTATTGATTGTAATCTCCAAGCAGAGAGTGAGGCCTTGAGTGTAAGAGAGGCTGTGGATTAGAAGATTCCTGGTCGGAGCGGTAAGGAGCCAATCATCTAGATACAGAAACACCTGGATTTGGTGTCTTATTTTCGAAAGCCTGTGAGGAGGGAGAGAAGCTTGACAGGAGAGAGAAGCTTGACAGGATGTTGTGTCGAAGACTGCTCCAATAAATTCCAGTGTCTTTGTTGGGGACATTTGAGATTTGTCCTTTTTGATTGTAGTCCCCAAGCAGAGAGTGAGGCCTTGAGTGTAAGAGAGGCTGCTGATTAGAAGATTCCTGATCGGAGCGGTAAGGAGCCAATCGTCCAGATACAGAAACACCTGGAATCCTTGTAGTCAAAGATGAGCTACTACAACTGCCATACATTTGGTGAACACTCAGGGTTGTCAAGAGACTGAATGGCAGTGCCCTGTACTGGTAGTGATTGTTTCCCAGCCAGAAGTAGAGAAACCTCCGGGAGTGATGGTCTATTTTTATGTGGTAGTACACATCCTGGAGGTCTATAGAGCAAGCCAGTTGTCCCTCCCTAGGAAGGTAGTATGGACTGTATCGTGACCATCCGGAATTTTTGAGGTTTGATAAATTTGTTCAATAGGCTGAGATCCAGGATTGGTCTTCAGTCCCCTGTCTTTTTTGGCACTAAAAAGAACCTCGAGTAAAACCCAGATCCTCTCTGTTCTGGTGGAACTGGTTGGATGACTCTTTTTCTTAGCAGCTTTTCTATTTCGAAGGCTGCTAGTTTTCTCTGATTGGGTGGCACATCAGGGATTCATTTGACAGGTCTGGGGGTTAAAACGAATGGTATCTGGTAGCCTCTGGATATTATTCTCTGCACCCAAACATCAGTAGTAATAAGTTGCCAGGCTGATAGGTGCAGAGAAAAACAACCCCCCGACTGCTTCCAGAGTAAAGCAATCGGGCTGCTGCTCAGGAACGCTAGTAGGGTCTGCTGGAGAAGGAATCTCTAGCTCCCTGGTTATGCGGACCCCCTCTACCCTGAAAGGGGCATCTTCCAGATGAGTTGCCCCCTCTGCCCCAGGGGGATTGCTCACCATGAGTGTCACGAAAAGATCCTTATGATTTTCTGAACCACATTTTTCCTCCCTTCTGGTTCCTGGAGTAGGACCTCTAGGGGGTGGAAAAGCATATGCCCTCAGCAGACAAGGTCTTTCCATCTTTCTCACTTTGTGCTAGTGTGTCTCATACTTTGGGACCAAAGAGTGCAGATTCGTCGACAGGCACGTTGACAAAGGAAGATTTAAAGGGGTCTGTGAAATCACACAACCGCATACAAGCATTACGTCTCATGACAATGCCTGATGCGGCAGCTCGAGCTGCCCCCTCAGTGGTGTGAGATATCAAATGCATTGAGGAGTTCAAGATGGATTCAAGGGTTGCTAGCTGCGAGGCGACAGTGTCACACACCTCATCAGGCAGTACCCCTGCCAAAGAGGAGGACATTTCAGATATTAGGTCTCTTTGGAGGCGAGTAAAGTGTGCCAGATAGTTCAGCGACCGAATGGCAAAGGTCATTGATGCATAGGTCTGCTTCCCTAGTCTGTCCATGGTCCAAGACTCCCTGTTCAAAGGATGGACAGTGGAACTGTCTTCTGCCAGTTCCTTCTTGGTGGCCACTGCCATGACCAAGGAATCAACTGTCAACTGCTTGGATCAGTGGGACTGGTCTTCAGGTGTGGATAGAATTTTATCCAGCCTCCGGAAGTCAGAACTGAGACAGTATGCACCATGGTGAACATTGGTACCGAGATCTCTGGGGCCTGGGTAGAGGCTGGAGGAGGATAAATAGGAGAATATGCTGTGAAGGATTCGAACCAAAAGGGACGGAAGATCTAGCTGGAGTGGGCAATCCCCTAGCTGCTAGAAGCTGGTCCACAACCCACACTAGGTCTAGTTCAGAAAAGCTCCTGGTGAATCTAAAAGGGGCTGCTGACGGAGAATCATGTCTTTCAAGAAAAGGGCTAAACTCATGCCTCAAAAAAGGGTTGTATGTTGGAGAATATCTGGTTCTTGGCAGATATTCGACTTTAGGAGCCGAGATCATAATTTGTGGAGCCGAAGAAGCTATCGGCACCATGGCCAGGGATGGTGCCAAAGCAGGTACAGTCATGGGCACGGCACCAAAGCCGGTGGTGCCAAGGCTGGAGCCAAAATAGGAGTCAGCATCATAGGCGGCACCGAGGGGGAAGACACAGAGCCTGGTGCTGAAGAGGTTTGCGCCAAGGGCGCCAGAGAAGCATGGAGCTGACTCAGTTCCATAACTGACGGAGATGTAGAAACCGAGCGACTCTGTTTTTCCTTATTTTTTTTGTCTTTGGAGGGGGTGAGACCTCCGACCCAGATAGAGCCTCCGAAAAAGGTGTTTTAATTAAACCTTTTAAAATAAGCTTATTCTTATGTTCTGCTAGTGTATGATTGCTAAAACTAGCACAAATGTCACAATCAGTTTTAATATGGTCCACTCCCACACAGTAGACGCAACGAGCATATCAGTCCAAATTGGGCATCTTACGCCCACACTTGTCACACTGTTTAAACTCCAACTTAACTTTGTCTGACATAGTACAGGCACAAAGGGGTATCCTAAGAGAAACAACAATAAAAAAGTGGAGAGAATACCAATGATGGTATTTAAAAAATACCACAAGTGGTAAAGAAGCGCCTACCAAAGGCAGGAGAAAGGGACAGTACCAACGATGGTAGAAATTTAATTACCAAAGATAAAGGGTAGGAAATAGAAGTAGGTTACAGGCAATAGTGAGAAAAGGTAAATTGACTAAAAAATAAGAAATTTTGAAAAGAAACTTTATCAAAAATCACAAATTTCCACTTAGCTTTGAGAGAGATGGCTAGGCACGTCTGATGAGGAACGCGGCAAACGGGATCTGGAGTAACTATGACAGGGGCATTATGGGTAGGTCTTTACTGAGAGTTTTTGGCTGGTGCAAGCTTAGAAACTGCCATGTCAGTTTCGAGGACAGAGCCGAAGTCCTAACAGTAAGGAATGAATAAAGATTTACAACATCAGTTGTATATTTTTGTTTTATTGTACTTTTTTGTGAGTTTAGATTCAATCTAAAGCAATCACTTTTTGTTCACTCTTTACAATATTTGATGATATAATCATATGTGTATATATGTATATACATCCATCCACAACCCCTTTTTCCCATCTTTGCACGTGGGGTTGGGGTGTCACTTCAGCAGTTTCAGTCATCTAGAGCCAAGGTCTATAATGTATTGTCGGAAATATGGTTCATTGAACTGTATTTCCGATAACACATTTCCGTGAAAGTGCATTATATCGAAATTGCATTTTCGCGGAACAAAAACAGGAAAATGTAAAAAAAAAAAAAAAACATAACCATTTAAAGAGCATTATGCAGGGGGGCAAGCCCCCTTGCACCCCTCACACACCCCCTGCATAATTATTCTCACTCCGAGATCACACTACAGTGGGGAAAAGAGAATATTCCCTTATCCCCATTGTACCACAATCTCAACAGGAGTTTTCTTAGTTGTACATCAACAGTAATCGTTGATGTACAACTAACAGTACATGCAAACTTCACAAAATTCACTTTCGCTAAAGTGTGTTCAGTAAAGTACGGTTCAATTAACCATACTTTTGACAACACAAATAGGACGTGTATATATATATATATATATATATATATATATATATATATATATGTGTGTGTGTATATGAATATATATATATATATATATATATATATATATATATATATATATATATATATATGTATATATATATATATATATATATACTGTATATGTGTATGTACAGACAGGCACACACATATATATTTGTGTGTGTTTATATATATGTATATGTGTATACACATAGAGAGAGAGAATGAGAAATAAGATTAAGTCTCACTAAAACTTAGGTCACTCATCAGCCTTCCACATACCCTCATAAGGAGTCACCCTGATCAAAAACACTGCAAGTCTGCCACTTTGAATTACAGCAGCAATGGAAATGTTTCAGGGACAGGTGACTTCATTCTCAAGAAGAGTGACTCACCACTCAGAAAGATGGACAAGGAGAGGGTTACAGCAAATTGTCTTTAAGGTGCCAGGGTCTCCAACATTACAAGGGCATGAAGGACCCTCAGTGCTTGCAAATAGGACTATGACATGGTAGTAGTAGTCTATGCACAGATGAATGACTTGATATGTCAAATCCTGACAGATATGCAGAGAGACCTTCCCAAACTTTCCAAGCATGTTACAAATGTAAGTAAGACATAGACCTGAGTGGAATCCATCCTTCACTTTGAATGATGCCTAGACAGAAAGAAAACACAATTGGCTTCAATAATTAGTTAAATATTTGGTGTCATTCCAAGGGCATCAAGTATGTATCAGCACGGCACAGGATTCTTGACTGCCCAGCTTGCCTCACTAAGGATGACAAGTAACTCATTCCAACTTCCATGGCTTCAGCATATCGACTGAAGTCTTTACTGCCCTCTGCATTTTTTAGGCAGAGTCTAGTTGGTGAACATTTCAACAGAACTAACATATCAGTGCAAAACTGGATCACATTAAGGTGGCTCTTCTCAATTCTAGAAGTGTAAGCAAGAAATTGCCCTGTTTCAAGGCACTCATGCATTTGGAAAACATCTGTATCTACATAATTTCCAACAATTGATTTAAATGCTAATAGATCACTCCCTCTTTACTGGGATTTTTGTGGTTTTCCAAACTTCATACCCAGCAGCAACTGTGGTGGAGTTTCCATATTTCTCAAGGAATGACAACCCCAAACCTATCTCTCTACTCTTCAGATCATAATCTAATATCTTGTTACAGAATACTGTCTTTGTCCTCACTGAGCACTTAAGATTCATCAGTAGTTCTCATCATTAAATCACTGTTGTAGTAATGCTGACAAATGGGATGTATCCTGTCAACTGCACCTTTCATCTGGCCAGTATACCAAAGCTTAGGCACTCCTTCCTCGCTTACCATATGTCCAACCTAGGCACAAGAGCTATGTACTTGTATCTAAGGGACATACAGGTGCTCAAATCCTCAGAACTTGCTGCCAGTCCATAAAGCAAGACCCTGATACATACAAATACTTACATAAGAACCCATTGTCTGACCCTGCTATTGTTTCTACAGATGCTGACAAGCCTTCTAAACTTTTCTCATCTTCCAGTGCTCTCCCAAATGACAGTGATATTCAAGCTGTGGATAGATATGGGGAAAAGTGTATACATCAACTAATTTAGCTTTTTTGGGCTGTTAGCTATCAGTCACACATGCTAAGGTAGTTCATGTTGATTTTTGACAACATGAACAAACATATGCTAAATATCCCTATAGTGACTCTGAATCAGCAATGCAAAGTATGATGCCTTTTGTTTCTCAAGTAGCACACCATTATATGAAATTTGCATGTGATATAGGTTCATAGGTTCATAGGTTGATACTGGGCTATCTGCCTGAAGGCATATATTAGCCCAGCCACATTGTGCGGTATTCACCACCCCTTTAGTAGTTCCCTAGACCCTTGTACTAGCAGCTAGTACCCTTGGCCCCTATCTAGTAGTGCTGTCGTTGTGATCCCCGGTGTGAACTTTCTGTTACCCATCCACTCATCAAGGTTCCTCTTGAAGAGTGATAGTGAGGGGCTCTGTCTTATGTAGATCGGGACCCTGTTCCATAGTAAGGGAAGTCTCTGCGAAGGGAATTTATCCCTCCAGCATGTTCTATTCATTGTTGTGTTGAGGTTTATATCCCTAGAGCATATAGCTCGAGTAGATTTGGTTTTGCTAAGATGGAGCATGTTCAACAATTCTGGGTTGGACATGGCTCTGTACATTAGACAGAGATTGCCTCTGAGAAAGCGGTATGCAACAGAGAACAGTCTTAGCTTTTTCAATTGTGCTGCATAGGGCAACTGTTTGAGGCCAGTAATCCCCTTGGTTAGGTACCTCTGTGGTCTCTCCAGCTGCTGGAGATGTCTAGCCAGGTACATTCCAATTGGTGCATTGTACTCAATAATGGGTCTGATGAGGGAAGAGTAGAGGGGCACCATTACATCCTTAGATCTTGATGCGAACCCTTTCCTGATCAGATGGGTCACATAGAAGGATTTTCTAACCACTTTGGCAACATGGTTATCAAAGGAAAGCTGACTATCTACTTGGGTCCCTAGATCCCTTATTTCTTCTCCAGATTTCAGGGGATTACCTCCTATGTTGTAGTGGCATGCACTTCTTTCAGGACTGCTGCCTCTGTTTCAGTGCTGATAAGATACACCTGGCTAAGACTCCAGTCTCTAGCAGAAGACCTAAAAGCAAAGTTTATGGATACTCCTTTAGATAAAGTCTGCTTTTTGGATGACATCAACAAATATATTCAAAACAACGGAAGAAAGGGGCAAACGTTATGCAGGAGTTTAAACAGCTCCTTCCCCAGTTCTGAAATTCCAAGCCAACCCCTTTCTGTCTTAAAAAATCCATACAGCAAAAGGGCAAAATAAATCTAAAAAAGAAATGGCAAAACAAGCTTAAAACTGATTTCAAGGGTGCAAAAAGCCCCTTCCAGGACAAACTTTGGAGCCTCTGACTACATTCCTTCCCCCTCTTTGGCTTTACTTCTCCAGTCTTCTCTGAGTCATGGAGAGAGATCACAACAGCCACATGGGTTTTGAGAATCATTCAAGTAGTGTATACACTGTACTGGAAATATTTTCCTTTTCAGCACTCATTTCCACAGTTTCCACAGAAGCAACAGCATTTAGGGCATCCCATCTTATAAGAACTTTTGCACCAGGGAGGAATAGAACTTGTTACCCCCTCATCAAGAAGCAAAATGTTTCTACTCCAGATTTTTCCTCATCCTTAGAAAGCAAGGCACTTGGAAACCTATCCTCTATCTGTCACTTTACATTCTTTAGCAGTCCAGATTTCAAAATGCTGACTCTGCAGAATATTTCCCCTCATTTTTTTCCCAAAAGCTTTTATGCCTTCCCTGAACCTCAGTGATGTTTATCTTCATATTCATATCTATCATCTTCACAGGAATTTTTAAGATTCTGTGTCTTTAGGTTGCATTTTCAGTTTACTGTTTTGCCTTTTGAGCTTTCCACTTCTCCAGGAATATTTACAAAGTGTATTGCCCCAATATTAACATTCTGCACTTTCCAGGATTTCTACGTTTACCCTCACCTGGATGATTTCCTTATTCAAGCCACTTGTCACAAATGTTTTCAAGACTTACAGTTCAGAATCAATCACTTTCAGAATATGGGATTCATATTGAATCTCAAAAAGGTCCAGCCCTTCTTCCTTCCCATTCCTTGGTGTTCCTAAGTTGTCATTTCAATCTTCTCTAATAATGGCTTTTCTTCTACTATCTCTAACCTCTTATCAGTTGTGGCTGGTGACTTCAAATTAAAGGAGGGCTGCAGGAGACAGCTGAATGGGTGGGACCAATGGGAAGGGGTGTGGCCAACTAGTAAGGCGGGGGAGCTATGCACAAAACCACAACAACTGGAACTTTAATTAAATACGCTGCCCTGGGTGCCAAACAGTCATTACGAGAGTCCAATCAAGAGAAAATGAAGTGTGGAAGAAAAAAATATTTCAATGCATTGGCTACATGACAACTTACTTAATATCCAGATGGAAACAGGTTGTGAGGCATGAAAAAATAAATTACTTTTTAAATACATTACTGGAATGCCAGTCAAAATCAAGTATAAAAAAACAAGCAGCACTCAACTCAAACCACTACTCCTTGCACTGCAGTTCTAATTATAATTTATATTCAGCTTTATAAAATTTCCAAGTAACATGCTGAAAGTAGCAATCTCTGTAATACCCCCACTTGTAAAAGTGTTTCTTATCCAAAAAAGACCTGCTGCCTGACACAACTATCTACTTGTTTCATGGGGAAGACATGATCAAAGTAAAAAATGAACAGCAAACAAGAAACAAGCTGAAGATAAATGGCTTAAAGAATTCTTGCCTAAGTTATGGACCACACATGATAGATTGGCATTCTGTTTAGTTTACGGGTAAGCCTGCAAAGATGACTGCAAGTCTCCAACAAAAGATGACTGCAAGTCTCCAACAAATGTAATGAGCTTCTGAAAATACTGTAATCCTGTCCTTTTATTACAAATATTGTCATATGCATTTCAATACCCAAGGCTTATACATTATCTAGTTATGTAACTATTCTCGGCATGGCAACAACGAAAAGGCTTTCAATGCTGCTAATTCTTTAACAGTATGTTTATTAAAGCTTACTTGCATCTTACAATCTCCGACAAGCTTACCAGATGGTCATTAAATCATTGCTACTTAAACAGAGCAACAGGGCACTGTGATAGCATGCATTTCCTGAATAATAATAAGCATAAATCAACAGTATAAAAATATGACAGAAAACCAGAACATTCTGCAAAATCAAGGACAGATGAAAAGCCAAGGTTGTACTTGTGGTCTACCTTGGATGGGGGAATACTCTGCACACTTACACTGCATAACTGCTCCTTGCCTTCCATGGACACATCCAGAGCCACTACAATGGGGAGTGGGGTGCAACAAGTATGTCACAATTTGAAATGTTTCTGGCTGACATTGATGGCTCTGACACTCATACCTCTCAACTTCAGAGCAAGAAATCTGGACAAAGCCATACATAGAACTAGAAGTGGGACACAGGCCCAAAAATAAGGACAATTTTTAAATATTGCTCTTATTAACGTAGATAATAGAACAGTAGTAAGTCTTGCATTAGTACGAATTTTCTGAAGGGTATGAAATCTGAAACTCAAATGTCTGTCATTATTTTCTAACTTCAATCTTTAATGACTTGCCACTAATTTGCCAGAAAACCACAATTTTACAGACCAAAATGTGATGCAAAAATATAAAGTTGCCACACAATACAGCTGGGAACCTGTCAAAAAAGGGACACCTTTTTAATATTAACACTGTTAACTTGAACAGCTAACAAAATAAGAGCATCTACATGCATTTCTGAAATAAAAGTAATCAATAACTCTGATCATTAGTTATATATAATTGTAAACCCTCCACGTTTTCTTCCAAAATTGCCATTTTGAGGAGGGATTATTAGGGGAGAGCAACATTTTGAACCAAAATTGGGGACAATGGAGAGGTTTGGATATTCCTAATTCTACAAAGCGATTTGCACATACCTCTCAACCTCTTAATGCAGGAAATCTGGACAAGGCCAAATATATTGGGGGAACATACAAACACTACTAAAAATTGCTCTTGTATAAACTTAAGACAGTTGATAGAATAACAGGTCTTGGATTAGTATACATTTTTCTGAAGGTTAAGACGTCTGAAACTCAATGTCTGTCATTTAGTGACTTAATTCCTAAATGATTTGCTAGAAAACCACAAATTTTATGAGGAACGAACCAAAAATAAGAAGCAAATATCTATTCATTCTGCAAACATATAGACAACTGAGAGGTATAGTTCAACCGGGGCTGTCTGAGTTTGCTACCCCCCCCTCACAAAATCATGGTTGAATGGAGCCTCCCCCCTGCAGCCATTCCAATGTCCCATTCCTTGGTTATTTTTCCCCATTTACCATAAACACTGTAATGTGCATACTGCTTTACTTCTGAAATGATTTAGATTTCATTTGAAAGTTTTATTTTGCATTTTACAGCACAAACCCTAATAGATACCTGTTAAACAAAGCAATGCAGTCTCACAATGAAAATAGACTTAGCATTAAAACGTCTCTGCCCTTGAAACTCACATGCATTGAAACAGCATTGAAACCCACATTCAAAGAAAATACATTTTGACAGAGGCAGATAAAGATTAACTCTGGGCTGTTTTCAAAATCATAGGCCCCTTGAACATGTAACATACACATGCTCTTTGATACACCTTCCTGACTGTATTACATTATATTCCTTGTACAATACAGTACAGTTGTTAAAGAGCATTTTAAATTTATTGTTTTGAACATTTTTCCAGTAAACAATGAAACAAAATGCATACACCAATGACAAAACTGCCCAATACAGAACATTTCCATCATAAAAAGTCTACTCAACCTTCTATAGTCCACCAGTATCAGTAAATATACACAATCTCTGAAGTAGTAAAATCCACATTAAAGAAATCTGTAACTAATAAAGAGGTTGCTGCTAGCAAACAACTTTATATGTCATTGTTTCATCTACAAATAAAGTGCCTGTTGCCCTTGAAGAATAAATTGCCTATGTTGCATGCATTAAAAAAATGATAAGCTAGTAATACCGCAGTAGGGAATGGATAGCACACTGATAACAGGTTCATAGTTACTAGGTAACTTTGCCAAAAAGGACTGCAGCATCCACCCCCTTTACAACACAGTACAGTATCAGCAATGCATCTACCTACTGTGGGAGTAGAACCCACAGCCTTCTGCATCAAAAGCAAGTACACTACTTGTTGTGCTATTAACAATGCAAGCAGACTTAGCATAAGCAGCACTAAGCTTTTGTTCCCCTGCAGCTCTCAGCTCCTTGTAAAATCTACTCGACACTCAGCTGTATCTCTGAACTTTGCAGCACAAGAAATCTGGAAAAGCCAAAATTTATTGGGGGGGGACAAAAGGTCAAAAACCAGGGACACATTTTAAACATTGCTTGTATAATGTTGGAAAGTTGCTAGAATAAAATGCTGTGTTACCACCATACATTTCATTGCCACGTCTTGAACCCAGGGGACCCTGTGCAAAACAGTCAGAGCAACATACCACTATGCCAAATCAGCTGTTTTGTGAAAGAGGAAGACGGAAACTTAAATGGCTACCATTTAGTGAATTCAGTTCTCACCATAGCACAGCTGTCAACCTCTTAGCACAAAGCACCTGAACAAAGCCAATAATAGGTGAATACAGCCCCAAACATATTCAGTGAATTCAGTTCTCACCATAGCTCTCAACCTATTAGCAAAAAACACCCAGACAAAGCCAGTAATGGGGGAATATAGCCCCCAAACATATTCAGTGAATTCAGTTCTTACCATAGCTCTCAACCTTAGCACAAAACCTGGATGAAGCCAATAATGGGGGAATACAGTCCCAAAAATAGGGACAAATTTCAAATATCCATCTTATACACTTAGAAAATTGCTAGAATAAAAGCTTTTGTGTTACCATGCACTTTCTGAAGAATATGAAGTCTGATATTCAAATGTGTGTCATTTTTAACATTTGTTAACCAGGAAAGTCTGACTTGGAACAAAAGCTAATTTTTAGCAGAGGCCCAGGGAGAAACACTCCAGGCAGACACATGTCTTTGTAAGATGGGAGGACACTACAGGAAACAAAAACAGGGAGGGCATACAGACTCCACACAGAAGGTAAGGCACCCCAGCCAAGAATCAAACCAGAGAACATGTAGCTATCAGGCAACAATGCTACCACTGCACCAATGCACTACTGGCTTTGCAAGGACACATAAATACAGAAACCACAGATTTTATGAGGAACAGAACAAGTATGAGGGAATAATCTGCAACATTTTTACAAATGGAGGTGGGTAGGGAATTCAGGCTCTTGCCACCTGGGCCCAAGGTGCAGGGTTCAAGCCTAATTCTCTACCCACCACCATGTAGCACCTGGGGCATTTCACACACATACACACACACACACACACACACACACACACACACACACACACACACACACACACACACACACACACACACACAAACACACACACCTTTGTTGCAGCATTACATCCACAGCCGTTGGAGCACTACAAGCCTGCCAGCACACTACATCCTTCCCTATGTCCGTTGGAGCATTAAATCCACCACAGCCCGTGAGATGTTCTTCCCCCGACGAGACTCCCAGCCTGCCGACGTTGCAGTCCGATCCCTTTCCAGCAACAGTCTATGCAGTTACAACTGCATAGACTTCTGGGATCTCTGCTCTTGAATGTTTCCTAAGATGGACTGCTGCTGAGACAGTCTGCACATGCTCCAGACTGTCTCAGTAGCAGTCCGGATATTGGAAATGCTGCTAGTGCGCATGCGCGAAGGTCCGCTATTTGTGATCTTTTTTTTATTTTTATTTCTTCTTTTCTAATTTATTTTATTTTATTTTATTTCTTTTTTACAGCTGGGGGGGCTGCAGTCCAGTAGCATAGGCTGTCCCTGCCTCTTATAGAGAGTTTCTGAGAGCCCTGGGTGTATGGCATCCACCATTTAGATGATCCCTTTTGCCATACAGCTCAAGAGAATAAGCCATGTTACATAAAAGCTGTAGGTTTCATCCCATTTGTCAACATTAGTGCAACAGAGATCTAACTATGATTTTAATACACTTGTGTAAGAATTTACAATAACAATAGATGTTTGAATAAATCACTATTGAAGTATATGCACCCTCAATAACATCCTGGTGTAAGACAGCTCTGAGGAGTTTGGCACCTGTATGTCCCTTATATACTACAGCATAGCCTTTGTGCCTGGGTCTAAGGTTGGATATATTGCACATGAGGAAGACACACCCAAGCTTTGGCATACAGGCCAGAAATATGGTGTACTTAGAATAATTCATTGCATTTGTCAGCATTACTGCAACAGTCATCTACTTGAACATCTACTCAAGAGTTCTTACACAAATGTGCTTTCTAAATTATTTCTTTATTACCAAAAATGCCATTATTTGGTTGACTTTAACTACTCTTCAATAAACAGTGACACCTGCACATCCAATGCAGGATATTCTCCAAAATTCCTAGGTTTAATAATCAACAATTCTCTTAAGTAGCTGGTAAATAAATCAATAGGATGTGCTCCAGAATTCTTAGATTTAATAATCAGAAATTCTCTTAGGTAGCTGGTAAATACATCAATAGGATATGCTCCAAAATTCCTAGGTTTAATAATCAGCAGATCTCTTAGGTAGCTGGTAAATAAATCAACATTCTTGACCTATTTCTTATGAGTATGGCTGCCTCTCGCACTTCTACTGTGGTCTATCATTCCTCATTGAAAATGACCACAAACTTGTGACCTCCTTTCAACTTCCAAAAGCCTCATTGAATTTAAGAACTGAAAATGTGCCATCCTTAATCAAAATATCAAAATTTACTAAAATGTTTACCTTCCCTGACTTTCATACAGCAACAAGCTTTACTAAAGAATTCTATACCCAGTTAATAAAATGCATCATAATGACAGCAGTCTCTGCCCGGACTAAATATCACAAGACTTTGAGAAACAAACTGTCCCAGTGGTCTACCGATAAAAATAAACTATACAACAAAAAAAAAAATCCTAAAATTTCTTAGTAGACCCAAAACCCCTCTTCTAAGGACAATATAAAAGCATTACAAAAATAATTAAATAAGTAAAATAAAACAGAAGAATACTATCATTTCTAGTAAAGGGGGTCATGAACTTACCCTCGCCTCTGAAGGCAAATATAATTTGAATCCTTCTTTCGCTATGTTAGAAAACTAAGAAACAATGCCCTACACTTGCTCTGAAGTTATTGTTAATGACACCTCCGATTCTGACTTTTTTTATTTCTCCAAGCCTTTTGCGTTTCTAATACCATAACAGGAATGGACCCCATTCCTTATTCAAAGTATGATTACATTTCATGAAATTAGTATTGTTTCAATCTTTTATTTTTACTCAAATGATTTTTATTTTGGTGAAATACAATAATTTAATACATTCATAACATTCAATAACTATTTACAGTATTTTCATTCAGCCTGACAAAAAGGATTCAGATAAAAACATTTGTAGTTAAATAATAAGTTAATATATAAACTATGATAGTTAGGAAGAGTTTGGTTCCATCTCTAGGATATCAATCAAATTCAAAACTTTCCTCCATGGACTATTAACCAATGGCTTAGGAAAAGTTATTCTTTAGTTCTTTTCTCCACTAGTATGCATTTCTTTGGTGATGATAGGAATTCCTCCATTGTGGGAGCTACATTAGAGTTCCATCTTCTAGTTATACATTTTCTGGCTGTTGCTAACATTGTCCACAACAAATACAGGTCATCTTTCTTCATATTATTACTATTAACAACATTCAATAAAATTAAAGACTTTGTCAAAACAAATATCAGTATAGATAGCTTGAAGAAATTTGTTAATCTCATTCCAATATGGTTTAATATTAGTACAGTCATAAAAAAATATGAGACCAGTCAGCATTAGTGGACAAATGACATCTCCAACATAATTTGTTGTTTGAAGGGTTCATTTCTGAGAGTTTCTCAGGTGTCAAAAAGACCTGTGTAGAAATTTCCAATGAAAAATCCTCCAGAATTGTGAGTAAGAAGTTAGTTTAACTGAAAATAAAATGTTTGTTTTATCTTCTGTTGATAATGATACTTGAAACCCTTTAGTTAGGTATTGCCAGTAAGAATTTTTAGGAGCTGTCGTATAGACAATTAAAGTGTTATACAGATATGATAATTCATTCTTAACATTAATGTTATTATATAGAATTCCAAAAATGCAGTTTATAATTTTTGGTATGGTTTTGAAGGATGAGTTATGTATTATTCTACACAGATCCTTAGTGTATGCTGTGACATGCTGAAGAACCAACCAGTCATTAGGGGATAGGCCATAGGTTCACAATATACTTTGTGTGCTCAAAGCTTGTTGGTTTTCAATACATTGCAACCAACAAAATAGGTTATTATTTTCCCATAAACCAAAAATCTCTTTATGTGTTTTATCAGGGAAATCCCTTGTAATAGTAAATGGTATTAAAAATCTATGCCACAGTTTTATATCTAAATTTGTGTTAATGAATTTTCTAAACACATCATAACTATTGTTTATTAGTGTTAGTTTAATTAATTTTGTTGTACTATACTGTAAGTTTAAACTTAAATAGTGCCAAAGGCTCCAGAGAGCACCCCAGCACTACCAGGCTATACCTCATATCATGCTTTTCGGCCCCAAAACCCGGACCGAACCACAAAAGGAGGGGGAGTTTCCATATTTATCAAGGATATCCACACCTCCAGGTTAGTGGCATTGCACGAAGTATCGGAGACCATCCATGTGCAACTAACAGTGGGCAAGACTGCTTTTCAGTTTATAGCATCCTACAGACCACCCTCTCAAAGTCAGGAATCCCATTCGGCTTTCCTGAAAACATTGGAGAACATGAAGATCTCTCTGAACACCATTATATTGGGCGACTTCAACTACCCAAACATTGACTGGGAGCACAACTCAAGCCCCAGCACCTTAGCCCAAAGATTCCTGGAAATTATAAACTCAAATGCTATGGAACAACTAGTCACCACTCCCACAAGAGGGGACAACATACTAGACCTGATCATTACCAACATGGGGACTCTATGCTCCACACCAGAAGTATATCCCTCATTGGTAAGATCAGACCATAAATTAATTTCACTGGATGTCCACATCCCGACCCACCCCAGCCCAGAAAACCACAGTGAAAAACTTCTCAAAAGCGAACTTCTCACTTCTCAAAACCGAAGTGGAATCCTTCAAGGCCCCAGGGCCAGTGAAAACTACAGCCCAAACTGCAGAATCCTATATAAATGCATTCTACGGACATCTCCAGGAATGCATGGATCATGCTATCCCAAACAAAACCAAGACCCAATCATCCAAAGGCAGGCGTCCAGTGTGGTGGACCCCTGCCATAAATAAACTGTACAACAGAAGGAGGAAGCTACTAAATGATAGAGCAAAATCCCTAATAGGGAAGGCATCTCTGATCAGTACTAGCAAAAAATTACGATCCCTCATAAAATCCTCCAAGGCCAGCTTCGAGAGAAAAATTGCACAGGACACCAAAGACAATCATAAGGTTTTTTTCAGTTATGTTAGAAACCTGGGATGCAACTCCCAGACTTGTTCTGAGTTGATTCTAAATGACAAAAAATACACTGAACCCACAGACATCGCCAATATCCTGGCAGACAGGTTCAGTGCAAACTTCTCCACCCCCCCCAAAAGAGCAAGTATCTATCCCGGCAGAGGGCTGCCTCCCAAACATCTCACATGCTCAGATGAAGGCTGCCCTCTCCAAAGCAAAAAACACTGCTTCCATGGGACCAGATGGCATCCCAGGTTGCGTCCTACATGAACTACAAGAGGAACTAATCCCTCAAATAAAACAGCTATACAATCTCAGCCTCACTACAGGTTATGTGCCCACAGAATGGCATACAGCAACAGTGGTCCCACTCCACAAAGGTGGAGCCTCTATGGACCCTGGAAACTATCGCCCCATAAGCCTGACTAGCTTAGTCTGCAAGGCTATGGAGAGGATCATCATGGAGCTCATAAACAAAGACACTGGGGACCTACAGACACTAGATCCTACCCAGTTTGGCTTTGTCAAGGGCAGATCCTGCCTTTTGAACCTGGTTGACTTGTTTGAAACAGTCACCAAAGCCATAGATGAAGGGAAGGTAGTCCACACAGCCTATCTGGACCTTGCAAAGGCATTTGACACAATACCCCACTCGGGCATCATAGATAAGCTATCCAGCTTACATATAAACCCCTATGTCACAAGATGGGTCGCAAACTGGCTCAAAGACGGAACCCACAGAGTGAGAGTTGCTGAAGCCATGTCAGACTCAAAACCGGTCACAAGTGGCGTCCCACAGGGTTCTGTCCTGGGACCACTCTTGTTCAGTATATACTTTTCCGAGGTACAGGCAAACATGGGAGGACTATGGCTCACCAAGTTCGCAGACGACTGCAAACTGGGCGCCATAATCAACTCTCCAGCTGACACAAACATCCTTCAAAAAGGTCTCACAGAGACAGATAACTGGTGCCAGCACCGTGGTTTAAAGCTAAATGCCAAAAAATGTATAGTCATACCCTTTGGCAAAAACAATGTCCCCACAAATTACCACATAGGCGGAAACCCATTAAGTACAGAGAAAGTTATTAGGGACCTGGGGACCCAAGTTGATAGCAATCTCTCCTTTGAAAACCACATTGCCAAAGTGGGTAGAAAGACTTTCTACATAGCCCACCTCATCACGAAGGGTTTCACATCTAGATCAAGAGAGGTAATCGTGCCCCTTTATTCATCCCTCATCAGGCCCATCATAGAATACAATGCCCCTTTTGGGATGTACCTTACCCAACACCTGCAGCAATTAGAAAGACCCCAAAAGTATCTCACCAAGAGGATCAAGGGTCTCAAACAGATGCCATATGCTGCTCGGTTAAAAAAACTCCAGCTCTACTCAGTTGCATACCGCCTACTTCGAGGCGATATATGCCTGACATACAAAGCTATGTCAAATCCAGAATTAATGGACATGCTCCACCTCAGTAAATCTAAATCCCTTAGAGCCACACGCTCGAGGGACTTGAACCTCAGCACAGAAATAAATAGAACTTGCTGGAGGGACAGGTTCATAACCCAGAGGCTCCCTTCGCTCTGGAATAGAATCCCAGTTCATGTGAGGCAGAGCACCTCACTGAATCTCTTCAAGAAGAATCTCGATAAGTGGATGGGAGATCGTAGGTTTGTCCCAGGGATTACTCCCATGTCACTATTAGACAGAGGCACAGTAAACTAAACCTTAAAAAGGGCACAGTATACTCAAATCAAGGGGTGGCGTAAGCCATACAGAGTCGGGCTAGGCTTATAATTGCCCCAGGGCAGATAGCCTAGTATGAACCTATGAACCTATATCTTATCTTTGTCAGTCACCAAAGCATTGTTTAATAAATAATTTTCATTCATTAGTATAATGGAATGCAACTGTTTCCAATTGGAAGAGTATCTAAGATTTATCCAATTCATCACTATTTTAATTATAGATGCCTTTATATAAGTTTCAATCTCTGGGAATTTTAACCCCCCTTGTTCCCATCTTCTGATATGATGAGAATATGCCACTCTATTTATTTTGGGGTACCACAGGAATTTCATCAGAGTTGAAATGATTTATTTTATGATTTTCTTTCCTGTTGGAAGTATAAGGGCTTGTGCTATATGTAATATTCAGGTAACAAAACCATTTTTATCAGTTGTAACCTATCATCAAATGTTATAAACAAATTATTCCATTTTCTTATTAATGTCTTGATTAAGTTTATGGCTTTAGCATAGTTAAGCTGTAAGGTTTCCTCTACTTTCTTGCCTAGGACTATTCCTAAATAGTAAATTCCTAATAGAGTTGAAACTTTGTTTCCAATAATATGATTAACTGGAACCTGTATGTTCTTTTTTTATTGAATAATAAATATTTTGATTTAGATTTGTTGAAGGAGAGTCCTGAGATTTTTTGGAAATGTGTTACTATATCCACTTCACCTAACACTTCCTTAGAGTTGGGTAAGGTAAGTAAGACATCATCAGCAAACATCATTATTTTAGAAATATATTGGGCATATATATTTATACCTCTTATCTTTGGGTTATTGCATATTAAAGAGGCAAGTATTTCTATGGCCAGGGCAAATAGGATAGGGGACATGGGACATCCTTGTCTACTACCTCTAGTGATTTGGATTGCTTTGGAAGTAAAGGGACCTAATCTGACATATGCTAGATTATTTTCATAGATTTTTTTTATCATTGTTATAAAAAGGGGGGACAATCAAATAACTGTAAGACTTTAAATAAATAACCCCAATTTAAGGAGTCAAAGGCCTTTTGAATATCTAGACCTATTATCAATGCGTCATGCTTTCCTCTATTATGTAATCTATCAGAGTTAATACTGTTTTAATATTATCCTGTGTATGCCTGTTATGTATGAAACCATTTTGGTTTTCATTAATTATGTTAGATATGGGTATGTTCAATATATTGACCATAACTGACATAAATAGTTTGTAATCATTATTCAACAAAGAAATTGGTCTATATGAGTTGCAATGATTAGGGTCCTTATTCACTTTTAATATAGGGGAAATTAGAGAATATCTCCAAGAAGGATATATATTTGCTAATGTTGAACTTCAAAAATGGTTTATGTAGGAGAGAGATTATAGAAGAAGGGAATAATCTATAAATTTTGATAATTAAGCCATCTATTCCAGGTGCTTTATTAGACTTACTTCCTTTAATCCCATCTGTAATTTCCTTTTGAGAAATAGTTTTTTGTAGATCTAACTTAAGTTACTCAGGAATTCATTTGTACTTATTTTATCTTTATGGTGCTCTACATAATGATAATAAAAAGCCTCCAGAATGCTCCCTATGTCCAACACTTTTTTTTTCTTTTCCTTTCATGAAAGATACTATCAATGTTATTAATTTTTGATTGTATCTTAACTTTCATAGATAGGTTATGAAGATGCTTAGGAGAGGTAGCATAAGAATTTAATTTCAGTTTTTCCATAGCTAAATTAGTTTTATGGGATAATATTTTATTATATTTCTTATTTGCTTCTTCTATTTTCTTATTATTATCTGTAGCAGTTAAGTTTTTATTAGATTTAAGGGATAATATTTGATTTTGGAGTTGCTGTAACTCTGAGTCCCATTCTTCAATTTTATTTTTGTACCAGTTAATGGTTTTACCATATAGATAGGCCTTAAGAGAATCCCAAACCATAATTGCGTTTGCTTCAGGTTTATAATTATCTCTAAGAAAAGCTGAAGTTCAGAAGTTATCCAAGATTTAAAGTCTTTAATTTTTGTGATATATGAAGGAATCCTTAAAATAATAACTAATTGATTGAATTCCAAGTGTATTGTTAACAACAGGGAATTATGATCTGAAAAGGGACAAGGTTGCATTGAAAAATTCAAGATTTTAGAATAAAGGGTAAAATGAGCCAAAAAAGTTTATAACCAGGAAAAGTGTGATGAGAACTCCACCAGGCACAAATGAATCGAAGCTCCAAGGTAAAATTGCTTTTAATAAGCACTTTGAACCACTCCACAACAAAGACTGGATCAAATATAGACAAGCAAAACAAAATAACGTATCCACATACACGTTTTCGTCGCCAACTTCATCAGTTATACATCCATTTTAAAACTGAAATGCTTTTATATGCTGTTTGAATTTAGTCATAGGTCTGTTGTCCAATCCTTTAACACATTCAATTAAGGTTCATTTAATTGAATGATTAATTCATAAAAACTATGTAAAAAACTAAATAAATAAGTCCAATTCTCTAAAAACATATAATCTCAACTTATACCCTTTTTATTATAATTTGTCTAAGAATTTAAAACCTTTAATACATTTAAATACATTTAAATAAAACTTTTAAAATGTTTCTGTGTTGTGCTTGATTTGGGCTTTTGGATCTGAAATTACAACAAAGCACCATCTTGTGGCCATTGAATGAATTGAAGCCATACACTGAGACCTTGAGAATCCAAAGAAACACTTGTTTTTTTGCAATCTGTATAAAATATCATAACAATAAAACCAAAACTGAAAAAACTTCTTTGAGTTAAAGCTTGGCAGCTCTCATCTTCAAAACTGGCCAATGATACCATATCATTGAGCCCAAAATTACGGTTTGCATCCAAAAAGAGCTGCCAATACAATTCTTTATACTCAATGAGTGTCTCCCACATTCCACCTCTTGGATTAGTGGGAACCACTTCCAATACAAAAAATGAGTAACCTGTGGTGTTGCATTTTATTGAATGTTTACTCAGTGCACTTTTTTCTTTCATCACCCTGACATCATATAAGTGCTCGTATATTCTCTGTCTGAGCTTTCTCTCGCTCTTTCCAACGTAGAAAGAGGGACATTTTTGCAAACAGCTAAATATATGATGCCTTTGGTGTCACAGTTAGCAAATGAATTTAAATGTATGGTCATTTTCCTTGCTTCTAAAACCATACTTTCCCCACAGATCAGGTAGGTACAATAATTACATCTCCCACACTTTTGTAATCCTTTCTTGGATGTTTCTTGGTTATTACACTTGTTGTTTTTCATCCCTGCTTCAAGGTAATTCTTGATACTTTTCCTCTCGATATACATGGGTTAGTTCTTTATCAAAGATAGATTCAAGATCTGAAAATTTTGAAAAGCTATCCCATTCTCTAGAAAATATGTTCCTGACAAAAGCTGATTGTTCGCTAAAGGTAGTTATTAATCCTGTCCCCTTTTCAGCGAAATTGCCCGCTGAACCTAAATTGTGGGTCAGTATTTCTTCCTTCCCTAAAATAGGGGCAAAAGTGTGTGCTCTTTTTGTATTGACTTCCTCCAACACCTTGTTGAACATCTCTAGAGGGTACCCTCTCTGGGTAAAAAGATTCTTTAACAGTTCAGTTTCTTCAAGAAAAACTTTGTTATCAGAGGTCATTCTGCTGCACCTAACCAATTGCCCTTTCAACACCCCCTTTTTTTGGTGGGGGGGGTGGCAACTGGTGTAGTGCAAATAAGAGTTGGAGAAGGTTTCTTTCCTGAAAATTCTTGATGACAGGTTCCCCTCTTTTTTCTCTATGTGAACATCAAGATATTTTAATGTCTGTTTGTCAAAGTTACTAGTAAATTTCAAAAATGTGGAGGTGTTGTTGACGAAGGTCAAAAGGTTGTTGAAATTTTCTTCACTGCCACTCCAAAAAAAACACAAATCATCTAGATACCTAGTATAAAGGGAGCATTCATTCATCAAAGGAGAATTGAGAAGAAAAGTTTCTTCCCAAAAGGCCATTATAATATTGGCATATGTGGGTGCACAGTGTGCACCCATCGCAACCCCCTTTTCTTGTTTGAAGTACTCCCCTTGGAAGTAGATGAAATTGTTTTTTAATACAATTTCCATGAATGTTAAAGTGTTAACGAAATCAGTCTGTGTCAGTTTTTTTAGAATAAAGATCTTGTGAGATATAAATTTTATCTATTCTAGTTTGGGTACCATATCTATACTCCTGGTGTGAGAATAGCAAAGAATTTGGTCCCAAAGCATTAAAGGCATCTTTTAATTTAAAAATTTCTGTCCATTTTTTAACTGTTTTGCTGAGGACAATAGTGTAGGTGATTTCCTATTGGTAGTTTCTGTAATATCTGTGATACAATTGAAATCACCTCCTAGTATAATATTACCTTTAGAAGTAGTTGTAATAAAGTCTAAGTGTTTCTTAGCTAGTCCATCCCCCATACACAGGAGCCAGTATAAATTAACCAGGGTCCAAATTCTATTATTAAACTTAAATATAACTAAGGGCATGAGTCCATCGTTATCTACATGTTTGTAAATGATTTGGGGATTTAAGAAAGTCTTTTTCCATAGAATTGTTACTCCTCTGGTCTTATTTTTATAAGAAGATTGAGCAAGTATTGTGTATTCCTTAGGGTCCCACATAAATGTGTTATTTATTTTAAAGTGTGTCTCTTGGAGGAAAAACTACTTGAGCCTTGTTTAGTTTAAGATACCTTAGTAGGTTGACTCTCATATATGGGTTGTTTAAGCCATTAGTATTTAAGGATATCAAAGTTAAATCCATATCAGAATTCTTTAAACATAAATAATAAAGGAACTTGTATTAATAGAATCCTGTATACATAGTACTCTTTCTAAATAGATAATAGAATATCAATTGTTGTATTTCTATTTATCTCAATCCAAATAACTTTCCACATGAAAGGTAAAAGTAAAACAATTGTGTCAGGCATTTTAAAGCTAAAAAAACAGTTAAATAACAAAAAATGTGCATATTTCACTCTGATATAAACTTTAATACACCCAATACATGGAATGAGATATATTCCTAGTCTGGCAAACAAAACTAAATCTGCTAGAATACCTATCCCAACCATCAACCTTTGTTAGTTCGAGCCCATGAAAACAAAGTAAAAAATGGAGACTATATTATAAATTAAGAGAAAAATAGTAGTGATAACAGGTCTTAAAAGTGAATGACTCAAAGACAATTAAGACAGAGATAACTGTAAATGTCTACCATAGTAATAGGGTAATATTGAAACTCATAACTTGTTTGTTGTGTTATCATAAGTCATAGATATTACTGAGCTCTTTCCCTGTCATAAAGTGCTAATATACTAAAAAACATGACTTTATAATAACTGAATACTTGAAATATAAATAATATCTAGGATACAACAAGGAAATCAACATATTAAATGCAAAGTAATTATAGTTTAATCAAAATTATTCATACATATATTTGCTAGGATTTAGTATGGTGTTTGAGTATCATTACAGTTATTACCATTAGTCATAAGCACTTCCTGTAAATGTATAAGCCTATACTAAACACTTGCTAACTGCATAGGAAAGTTATTTATAAAGATCAATTTATACAAAACTTGTATATTCACTAGAAATAGTGGCTATAATTAATTGTTTACAAGAAAAAATAACATTTCTGTATATATTTGATCACACAATATAGTCACTATTATAAAAGGGAACCATGAATATGTTTGCAGACAGTATAGCTCAGAATTCTTGTAAAAGAAGCCTACTATGCTATATTAACCAATCAGAGACTTGACATTCATAATTAGGCTTGCATATACACATTAGATGTAATGTAATCTGATCTGTGTGCATAGAATGCATGATGTCACGAGCTATGTAAGAAAGCTTCATTTCTTAAATTTCAAACTGACATTTTCCCACCCAGCACACTACAGTTTCCTGACCTCACTTTAACTGTATCACAAAGTCTGCTTATTTACAGTAACAAATGCAAAGTTTGGCTGTCAGATATTTCCAAACAGTAAATAACTTCAATGCCGACGAAAGAGAAAACAGTACTTTAACATTAAACTCTACAGGAAACATAACTTGTAACTATTTAAAAACCTTGTGCCATAAAACATACAAGCTTATAACTGTCAGAGAGACCCAATTTATGTCAAAAGCTGGCAAACAGCTTTTTGTTCACACAGGTACCAGTAATTGTCTCACCTGTGGAAAGCAGATCCCACACCAAGACTTCCATTCTTACTGTGTCACTTGTTTAGGCCCAGACCACAATGTCCTTCATTGCTGGTTCTGTGCCCTGTGCTTCTGAAGAAGTCTTATACCTGACGAAAGCACTAAATTAAAGTTTATTCCATTACATTTAGTGTTATCTCTGCCTGCAGTATTTGCCTTCGGGAGTTATCCAGTTCTGTGCCCTCTTTAATGTGAGAACCATTCGCCGTAGGCTCTTTTTGTAGACAGTTATTTTTGTGTTCCACCTTTGCATTCTGATATGGCATCCATCAACCAACAATCCGTGGACATTCCAAATAAATGCAGAGATAAGGATAGAGACAGACCACACAAAGCTAAGCCTTCCGACGACGCTACCGCTAAGCAGTTCATCAGTTCTCCGGAATTCAGTGAGGTGCTTTCGCAGCCCCTGATGCCTGATTCGATATCTACACAGGCCTCTACCTAGACCCTTTCAGAGTCCAGTATGCGGCAGAAATCTTCTTCATCTTCCAAGCCTTTGGCTGGCTCTGCCTAGGTTGGGTCCGCAGCCGCACCAGCTTCCGAGGAGGCCTTTTGAACTACTAAATCTAGACAAAAAATGACGTCTTCTCATCCGACTATCGTCTCTCTCAGACCAATGGATTCTCTCAGGCCTAGAAGCCAGGCCACTCCTAGGAAATATGCTTCTAGCCACCATCTTGCTCCTGCTCCACCACCTGAAGCACAAATGCTTAAAATGGTGGAGGATCTCATCTCCCTTATCCAGGGTAGTCAGGCCACAACTTCTAAAAGGAAAAGGCACCCTTCTCCGGAAATTATGACAGAACAGGATTCTGAGGAATCTGACTATTCAGATTTTGAAGAGGAACAGCAACCTCTGACTGCTTATGAGGATTCAGATGCAGAGGAATCCATCCCTTCTGCCTTCCCTCCAGAGGACCTTTCCTTTGGGGAAACCCTTTACATCCTCAGGGAAAATTTCCAGTGGGAATCTCAGGACTTCCCTCAGTCTAAGAAAAGACTTAGAGAGTTTCTGGACCTGCCCCAGCACAGACCCCTTGCCATCATCCCTATTTTGGAAGTGGTGGATGATGTTTTCCATGAATCCAGCTTAGCCCCTGATGCCCTCCCACCTGCTCCCAGTAAACCTGACAGGTATTACAGAGTACTGGATTCTCACAAATACATGTACAAAAATCCTACTGCAGACCCAGAGGTCATTACACAAGGACCTAAAGGAGCTAAGACTAGTTCCGCCAAGAATCCTATTCCCTCTGACAATGACTCCAGAGCTCTGGACAGATGGGGTAAAAAAGTATACACCTCTGCAACCTTAGCTATCAGAGCACTCAATTGTCAGTTCCATATGTTCAAATTTCAGCAACACACTTTGGAACTAATAAAACAAAAGATTTCGACCTTTCCTGACTATGTCAGTTTAAAAGGGTTAGCAGATTTACTGCACTCTGCTTGTCAAGTGGCCAAACACTCATTACACTGTGGATATGATGCCCTAGAAGCCTCTAGTAGGGCAGCAGTGATGGGATCTGTCATTAGGAGACATGCATGGCTGAAGGAACAACCTCTCCCTGATCATGTCAAGTCTAAACTTATTGATTCACCCTAGATAAGGAAAGCTTGTTTGGAATAAAAGCAGAAGAGGTGCTTAAAAAGATGGAAGACAAAGCCAAATCTATACAAACAGTAAAAGATTTCTTTCAGGTTCAACCTCCCAAGTTCAGCAGGAACTTTCCCTCTAAGCACTGGTCCTTCCCTGCACCTAGCAGACAGGGCCAAGGTAAGCCCCGCAGGGACAGACCATCCAGGCCCCTATCCCAGAGTCAGCAGAGAAGCAAACAGTGGACCACTTCAGCCCCAAAGGCAGGAGTTCTAAGCAACCCTTCTATGGCAAAAACTCACAATGACTCCCCTCTGCCCTCCCTTCACTCATCAAAAACTAGGAGGAAGGCTCTCTCTCTTCAAAGAAAATTGGATTTCTGTAACAAAGGACCAATGGGTCTTAAAGATCATTTTTCAGGGATACAAATTCTCTTTCGGCGAACTCCCAATTACAAGAGGCTACCCAGACTTACCTCCAAATCAGTGGGCAGAGGCATTGAAACAGGTCCAAACTCTCATATCCCAGAGGGCAGTAGAACATATCCCCTCAGATCAAACAGGCAAAGGCTTTTATTCCAGACTATTCCTTGTTCCCAGAAAAGAGGGCACTTGGTGCCCCATCCTGAATCTATCCATTCTGAACACCTCCCTGGTGGTCCCCAGTTTCAAAATGCTAACTTTGCAGCAGCTGCTGCCTATGCTAACAAAAAATGCCTGGCTAGTGACCCCAGACCTAAAAGATGCCTACCTCCACATCCCCATAAGGGAGTCCTGCAAGAAATTCTTGCGCTTCAGAGCACGATCACACTTTCAGTTCTCTGCGTTGCCCTTTGGCTTATCTACTGCACCCAGAGTATTCACCAAATGCTTAGCCCTGGCCATAGCATTTTGCAGACAGAGAAATAGAGTTTTGAAAGAAATATAATTGCACTCAACTTACACAGCCAAAAACTTTTAATAAAGCAAAACAAAAACCACAGAGTAAGCGCTTTCGCGACCACAGACTGTTGCTTCATCAGACAACTGAAAACTGAGATGTAGCATCATTATATACACCATTAATTACATCATTAATTGGTCAGCTGATGTAATCAAATGAGAACATAGTAAAACTTTTTAAAGAAACTTTATTAAAATATTAAAATCCATAGTATAACAATATGCATAAAAAATCTAAAAACATTTAAATACACTCTTTAGTTAAATGAACTAAAAAAAATCAGTGTTTGAGGCGTCTTAAGTTTTAAAAAAGGTTTTACAGAGAAGGCACCATTCAGGCCCAGAAATCTCTCTGCATTTAGTAGGAGAATCCATTTTTGTTCAGCTGCCTCAGTGATGCTATCAATGTCTCCTCCTCGAGGATTAGCATCTATAACTTGAATAACAAAGAACTTGACGGTGTGTGTGGGATCTGTTTGCATGACATGACTTGCTAATGCATTATTCTCTTTCTGATTTATGGTATCCCTGATGTGTTCTAATATCCTGTCCTTCAATAACCTATTATTTTTCCCTACATAAAATACATGACATTGCTTACAATGGGCAAAATATACTATATTAGTAGTTCTACAGTCAGCATAGTAATTGACTCTAATGGTAAAAGTCTTAGAAGGATGTGTGTAAACTGCATTGGAATAGATATACTGACATGCAGAACAATGTCTACAAGGAAAAAGTGCCTGTTCTCATGGATTCACATGACCTGCTTATAGTGGTTTTGTTGCAGAGATGTTGTCTGAGTGATTTGTTCTTTCTGAAAGAGAATGCAAGTATGCTACTGATTTTGTTCTTTAATTCTGGAACTTCTTGTAAGATCTTCCAGTTCCTTTTTATAATGTCACAGTAGTCATTAATGTCACTGGAATACTGGAAAACAATTCTAAAATAGTCTATGATAGGGGTGGAAATCTTACTGTTTTGTTCTTCATTAGTTACGTCTCTAAAGTAAGGTTTACAGCAGTCACCTCTATGTGTCCATGCTTCATCATTAACATTATTTATTTCTTTTTCAGAGTATCCTCTTTCCAGGAACTCTTGTTTAGTTACACGTAGAGCATCTTGTGCATCTGTGTCATTGTTGTGTAATCTGAGCACCCTGTAAATTGTCCTTTTAGCATGTTGCGAGGAATATGCCTAGGATGCATGCTTTTTTTATGTAAAAGGGCATTTTTCCTTGTTGGTTTTTTATATATGCCGCTGCATATTTGGTTCAGCTCTGATTTCTCCAATGACACATCTAAGAACTAAATCTCACTATAAGAGTACTTAAAACTAAACTTTAGAAACTCGGTTGTGTTATGCATGTAATCAACTAATTGCTCAAGTTCCCCAACATCACCTTTCCATAACAGGAAAATATCGTCCACAAAGCGTACGTACCACAAAATATGCTCATACAAGTCATTTGCTGCTGATAGAAGTGTTGTCTGTTCCCATTGTGTTAATGTCAAGTTGGCGTAGCTATTGGCACAAGCAGTGCCCATAGCTACGCCAACTTTCTGAAGATAGAAGTCATTTTCAAAGGTAAAGACATTATTCTCTAATATAATCTCTAATAAAGTACAGATAAGTCTAATGTGATCATCATTAAAACATTTGTTTAAGGTAAGGAATGATCTAATCATGTCGATACCCCATTCATTGGGGATAGATGTGAACAGGGACTCTATATCTAATGTAACAAAAATGTAGTCACTATCTAGAATGGACGTCCTGTTGTGTAGTCTTTCTAAAAAAGTTTTGGTGTCCTTTAAGATAGTGTGGCAACTGTCTAAGAGTGTATGTAAGTTGTTTTCCACGTAAATCGATATGGTACTAGGTCAGTACATTTGTTCCTTTTGTGAACCCTGTGGTACAAACTTTTATTGATGTTTGCAAAACTGAATTTAGGACACTATTTGAAGAAGGCACCAAGGCCACTTTTTGCAATATGTCTAACCAAGACTTTAATGCTCTTCATGAACTCAAAAATATGCATTCAATTGAAATTAAACCTGCAGATAAAGGTGGTGGAATTGTTGTTCTTGATAAGGACTTATACTTGACCCAAATTAAGGCACCGTTGCAAGATGCTATTACTTATCAGTGTATATCTAAACTGACTGTTGTTGGCATTAATGAAAAAGTTTCTTTTCTAATTTTTGACCTACTTATGACAGGATTAATTAATGTAGACTTGTTTAAATATTTTAATACAGTCAATCCTGTAGTTTCTAAAATCTGTGGCCTACTTAAAATACACAAAAATAGGTCCCTTCCACCAATGAGACCTATTGTATCTGGTGAAGGATGGTGCACTGAATCCTAATCGATTTACGTTCCTAAAAATCTATGGGCAGAGGGGAAGCCCATTTCCATGCAAACCATTTCCAAATTGATATCACACTGTATCCATTTATGCTACAGACTATATGGGAACCCCCCCAAGTCTATTCGTACCCATAGCACTAGGGCAGCCTCCAATTCCACAGCCTTCCTCAGAGGAGTCCCCACCAGGGACATCTTAGAAGCTGTCACCTGGACCTCTGTCCATACCTTTACAAAGCATTACCACCTACCTCTTTTTCTAAGTCTAGGGCAGGGTTTGCCTCTGCAGTTCTGCAGGGCTTGCTGACCCATACCTAGGCCTCTAACCTGTCCTTCCACCCCTCTCCTCAGCTTTGGTAATCCTCCCACAGGTGATGACTGCAACAGTGAAACACGAAGAACATAGTACACTTGTGTACACTTACCATAAATGTAGATGTTCGAGTGTATTCACTGTTGTAGTCCTGGTTTTCCTCCCTCCATCCCCCTTATATCCTCTTCCCCTAGGGGGATGTAAGCTTCCCTTATTTCCTTGTGCTTCTGATGGGTTAGGGCAAGATAAACTGATGCAATGACATCGGCTACCTTGCTTTATAGCACTGATGACCTGACATCAGACTACAGGTGACTGCAGCTGACTCAGAAAAACATTGACTCTGGTATTCAGGCCGGCCGAGGGCTACCACAACAGGGATAACTCACAGGTGATGACTGCAACAGTGACTACTCTCAAACATCTACATTTATGGTAAGTGTGCACAGCTGTACTTTCTGGTATACACTGATTTTTCTAAATCATTTGATGACCATAATTATCCTTTTTGTTTTCCTGTACAACCGATCTAACACCTTTTGGGGCCACTCAATCACTCCAAAACTGTAAGTTAGGACAAGAAGAGAATATTGGTTTCTAGCTTGTTCTTTATTCCTAGATGTCAGTACTATTTTCAGTATTCATTTTAATCTTCAAAAGTGTTCCTTACTAAGTTTTATTCGCATTTGTTCATGTTTTATTGTTGAACTTTCATCAGTTCCAAAATATTTATACACTCCCTCTTGCTCAAGTTCTTTTATATAACATTCCTATCCTAGGCTGATGTTTTCTTGGTGCTGCAGATTTCCTGCTTTAAAGGTTGCTTTTGAGCATTTAGCAAGACTAAATGACATTCTTATATCATCTGAAAAAGTTTTGACACTTGCAGTTGTGCTTTCAGTTACCGTTCAGATGAACTGTACAGTTTTAAATCATTCACAAAAAGAAGATGAGAAGTCTTTGCACTTTGTTGTTTTCTGGGAGCCAAACTGTAGCCATGACTTAATTTAAGTAGATGGCTTAATGAGTTAAGGGTAAGACAAAAGAGCAATGCTGATAAAGAGTCACCTTGGAATATTCCTCTTTGAATTTTTATCCCTGGAATAATAATTTCTCCTTTGTCATGGCTTAACTGCAAAGTGGTTTGCCACTGTTTCATGGTCACTGTAATGTAATCAGTGTAAGGTGTATCTTACACATTTTTAAGCACTCTTTTATCCATGAATATAGAATGCTGTCAAATGCTTTTTTGGTAGTCTGCCCATGCCATACTTAAATTCTTCCCCTTTTTGCAGTTCTCCATTATCACTTTATTTAACAACAAATGATTCTTTGTTACCCTGTTGTTCTATTACCATAATTGAGTTTTCTTCTAAGTGAGTATAAACTCTGTTGGCATCAATTCCAGTGTATAGTTTATATGTTGTTGGAAAGCAAGTTATTGAGGTATAGTTTTTAGGATAGCTTGCAGATTCACTCTAATGTATGAGTATTGTTTTTCCTGTTGTTAATCAAGTTGGTGTCTGTTTGGGGTGTGCATACAAATAGTTCTTATTCATGGCTAAATCTTCATGTAAAGATGTTAATACTTTTAGCCAGAAGTTAGGTACTGCATCTGGGCCTGGGCTTTTCCAATTAGGAGCTTTTCTTAACTTTGTTTCAGTCTCTCGTTACTTCATCCCATTTCATACCCTGTACATTTGAACTTCTTATTCTTTCTCTTACTTCTTCTATCCATTCAGCATTTTTGTTATGTTCCACAGGATCTTCACAGATATTTCTCCAAAATGTATCTGTTTCTTCTTTATTGGTGGTGGTTCAATTCATTTTGCCTTATTTTCCAATTCTCTGTACAACTTTTTTGGATCATCAATAAATTGTTTATTTTGTACTTTTCCTTTATATTTATCTGCATATCTTCCAAGTGTTTCTGCCTGTGCTGCCAAATTTCGTTTATTATTTGTGAAAGTACACAATAGATCCTGTTCTGTTCTGATATTGTGCATTGTTTTTTATCACGTCTATCTTTTTAAGTATTTTTGTTGATCTGTTTCCTCTTCCGTACTCTTCAAACCGTGACACTTCTTCTTTTAATTGCTTTATAGTATCCTCTATTCAGTGCTTCCATGATGGCATTTGATTTCTCCCCTTCCTTACCTTTAATGCCCTGTATTTTTTGTGGTTAAACTTTATCCGTTATTAATTTAGCTTCACAGCAGATATATCCTATTTACTTCTGTTATACTGCATGAATCTCTATGAACAATCCTAATTACTGTGTTCATTTGTTTCATCAAACTTCTAACTCTTCAGGTGTTATTGACTCTCTATAGTCTATTTCTTTCATTGATCTTAATATGTCTGACCGTCTATTTTAAGTCAAGCAACTCTTCTCTTAAATACTTTTCTTCTAAACTGAGGACATATTCTTTGTTCTCCATTTTCTGTGGGCATGCAGCAGAAAGTTCCAGAGCATCATTCTATGTCATCCATTGCTCTTTCACATGGAAACTCATTGGACTATCACTCCATGATATTGACTGCATCAGAATTGCCACAGTTTCCTGTTCCTTCCCTTGCTATGCAACTCCAGCTGAACTTTTATACTGGTTTCCTATGGAAGGCTCCAAAGTATCTTCATATGTCAACTGATCAAATGTTTCCTGCATCGGTGGATCCTCTTTAATTTGGAGATCCATTGTGCTGTCCTGCTGTGATATTATTAAAGTTAGATTCTCTGCACTAAATTTTTCACCTTGCAGGTAATCCATAACCTCAGTTTCTATCTCTTTGATTTCTCTATTACTAATCTTCTTTTCTACTTTTCCTCTCTGTTTTCTTATTTTTTTGCATTGCAAAATTTTCCATTTCCAAATGCCTTTGTCTATATTTCTCTTCAAATATCTTTGGTGCTGCTCTTATTATGTTAATTAGTTTTGCTTTCTCCTTTGCATAAATATTGCACCATATTAAATCTCTTTTTCTTTCCTATGTTGGTTCTTCTTCAGATGTCTCCTGCTCCTCATCTTTCGTTTTACTTGGGGTCCTCATTCCATTATGCTGTGATTTAACCTGTATTTGACTTTCTACACTAAATCCTTCAATTCACAGATATTCCATCTTTTATTTTTTTATCCTCTACTTTGCCAGTGTTCTGTTCTACATTCCCTCTTTGTAATCTTATTTTTGTATTTTGAAATTTTCCATATCTGGATGCCTTTGCCTGTATTTCTCTTCAAATATCTTTGTGGCCATTTTTTTTTGTATTGATTAATTTGGCTTTCTCCTTTGTATAAATATTTCACCATATCAGATCTCTCTTTCTTTCCCATGTCCATATTTCTTTTTATACCTTTCAAAAATATCTAAATAGAATTCTGTGCCAGAACTAAGTATCACAAGAAATTGAAAAAACAAGCTATCCAGGTGGTCTACCATACTAAATATACAATACAACAAAGGAAACTCCTAAGACTACTTCTGAGATCCAAAACCTCTTTTCTAAGTACAATATAAAAGCATTACAAAAAATAAAATAAAACAGAAGAATACTATCAGTTCTAGTAAAGGGTGTCATGACCTTACACTCGCCTCTGAAGACAAACATAACTTTGAATCCTTCTTTGGTTATATTAGAAAACCAAGAAACAATACCCTACACTTGATCTGAAGTTATTCATAATGACACCTCCGTTTCTGGCCTAATAGATACTGCCACTGTCCTTGCAAATAATTTTAGTGCCAATTTCACCCTGAGACTTCTGTCCACAACTCTGAAATGTCTATATTCATTACTCCACCAATTATCTCTAAAGATAATTTATTGAAAATTCTAACCAAAAAAAAAATTCTCCATGGAACCTGACAATATACCTAGTTGTTTAATTAATACTGCTAAGCATGCCCTTGCAGACCTACTCCTTATACTGTTTAACTTTAGCTATTGGTTTTGTCTCTAATGAGTGGCACAGTGCAGTATTCATGCCCTTTCATAATGGTGGATGTTCTTTGTGTTTCACTGCTGCAGTCATTACACTTGGGTTATCTGCCTGCAGGTAGCCCTCAGTCGGCCAGAATACCAGAGTCTTGGGATTTCTGCGATAGATGCTGTCGCCTCTTCCATGATGTCAGGTCATCAGGGGTATAAAACATGCAGCTGACACCATTACATCAGTCTTTCTTGCTGAGAAGGAGCCCGAAGCAGAAGCAGTTTCCAAGTGCCGGTCGGCCGCTACTTGAAATTTTCGTTTTTTGAGTTTCAAACCTGAAGTCTTCTAAAGCTAAGTACCCCATTGGGGATTCTTTTTTCTTGCTCTAACCGATGTCAGAAAAAGCTAACAATTGTCTTGCCTGTGGAAAGCAAATACCTCATAGAGATTTTCATTCTTACTGCGTCACCTGTTTAGGCCCAGACCACGATGTCCCTCGCTGTCGGTTTTGTGCCTTGTTTAACGCCCAAACCATTCCTCGGGCTACTTTTGTAGCTAAATTCTTTCGCTGTCATTCTCCGTATTCCGAAATGGCTTCGGTAAGCCATCCGACTACCGATCTTCCAAAAAACCACAAAGACAGCGACAGACCGCATAGGTCAAAAACTGCCGACGAAGCTTCCATTAAGCTAGTCTCCAGTCCACCGGTACTCAGTGAGGCGCCTTTGCAGGCCTTTGCAGACCTCTGCTGACACCCATTCGGAGTCGGGTATGCTGTGCAGGCACCGGCGTCTGAGGGTGTATTCCGAAGTACCGATATTCGTATTAAACCAACAACTTCCTTTTTAACTAAAACTACTGAGTTTCTCAGGCCCAGAGTTTGCACTACGCCTAGAAAACCAATGTCCAAAGCGCATGCTCAAGCTCCCTTGCCACAAAAACAAATGCTTAGAATGGCTGAAGACCTTATTACTCTAATTAGGGAAGCCAGCCTTCCCCTGCTAAAAGACAAAGAATTGCATTTCCCTCTGATTCTACAGATCAGGAGTCCAATGACTCTGACCCTTCTGATTACCAGGACATACCCTTATCTACCTATGAAGATTCAGATGCAGAGGAATCCATTCCCTCTGCCTCCCCTCCAGAGGATTTTTTCTTTTGGTGAAACTTTGCATACCTTAAGAGAGCATTTCTGCTGAGAATTCCAGGACTATCATCAGTCCAAAAAGAGACTCAGGGAATTTTTAGATTTGCCTCAGCACAGGCCTCTAGCTATACCCCCGTCCTGGATATTGTCGGTGATGTCTTCATGGAATCCAGTCTTACTCCTGAAACTTTGCCACCAGCTTCTAGAAAACCTGACAGGTACTACAGAGTACCTGACAATCATAAATTTCTCTTTAAGAATCCTACTGCGGATCCAGAGACCATTTCCCAGGGACCTAAAGTCATTAAGGCTACTACAACCAAAAACCCTACCCCTTCAGACAGGGATTCAAGAGCTTTAGACAGATGGGGTAAGAAGGTATATACCTCTGCAACTCTTGCCATCAGGGCTTTGAATTGCCAGTTTCACATGACGAAGTACAAGCAACATATTATGGAACTAATTAAACAAAAAATGGTGTTACTTCCAGATTGTGCAGAAAATAAAGATTTACAAGAGTTAATGCATTCTGCAAACCAAGTTAGTAAGCATACTTTGCAGTGTGGGTTTGATGCCTTAGATGCATCTTGCAGCACTGCTGTCACTCAGTCTGTACTGAGAAGGCATGCTTGGCTGAAGGAACAAGTCTTGCCAGACCATGTCAAAGCAAAATTACTAGATGCTCCATTAAATCAGGATCGTTTGTTTGGCACAAAAGCAGAAGAAGTTCTTAAAAAGATGGAAGAAAAAGCTAAATCTATGCAAACTGTCAAATATTTCTTACAGGTGCAGGCACCTAGATTCAGTAGACATTGGCCTTCAAAAACTGGTCCTTTCCAGTCCCTTCTAGGCCTTCTCAGTCCAAACTCAGGGGAAACAGACCCTCAAGACTGCAGTCTCAGGGTATGCAGAGATCTAAACAATGGAGTGTTCCCACCTCAAAAATAGGGAGTGGTAAGCCACCCCCTTATGGAAAAAGTTCACAAGGACTTTCCAGTTATCCTTCCCAGCCTTGCCCAAGTACTTGCACCCCTAGGAGGAAAACTCGCCCTTCATGCAAAAAACTGGATGTGCATTACTCAAGACCGATGGGTTCTAAACATTGTATCCCAGGGATACAGATTCTACTACCACTCACTACCAACCCCAAGCGGGTTGCCATACCTTCCTCCAAACCAGTGGGCAGAGGCTCAAAAGTAAGTACTTTCCCTTCTCCGTATCAGGGCTATTCAACCTGTTCCAGTAGAACACCCATCCAAGTAACACAAACTGAGAAATCACAAAGCAGGCTGGTGTTACAAGAAACAAGGATAAAATTTATTCTTAAGCGCTTTTGTCACAGATTAAAGTTGACTTCTTCAGAAAAAACAGAGTGCCTCCACCTCACTCCTTAAATACTCATTACAAACACATTACAAACCAATTTGTAAAAAATACCATAGGCATTTAAAGGTACAGACTCCCTGTTTGCTCCACAATTATACATGCAAAATAAAAACAAAGTAACTATAAAACATGATTCAACATGTACTTTAAACTTAGAATTTTGACAAAAAATCATAAAGTGAACAATTGAATAAAAAATCAACAATTAGATGAAAAAATCAACAATTAGATAAAAAATCAGCTTCTAACCTCAAAAAGCTGGTTATTGAAACCATTTCATTAAACTCTGGAAAAATATTGGTGTTGACCCTTAATTGCCATAACAGTTCTTTGTATTCAAGCCAGTAATCCATATGACCTCCTCTCTCATCCATAGTCAGCTGTTCAAGAACTGTGAATTTAAAATTGTGAACTGGGTGGGAATTGACGTGCTTGGCCAGTGAATTTTTTAGGTTCATTTTCCTAATGTCATATAAATGCTGGTAAATAAGTGTACGAAAGGCATTTTTGGTCTTGCCTATATAAAAACAGGCACACTTCTGAAAATACTAGCATATATGACATTCTTACGGCTATAGTTGTACTTATACTGAAATTTCACCCATCCATATCCGTTAAGAAAAACACTGTCACCTTCCAAAATATACTTGCAGTGAGTACACTGCTTGCATTTGGACATTCTCCCTAATGCTCCAGCCGTATTGACACCTTTCCTCCTCTCTAAGATATTTTTAACACTGGTGTCCTTTCTGTACACTACCACAGGGGCTTCCCCTACTCTCTCTCTTATGGCATTGTCTCCTGACAAAATAAACCAGTTCTTGTAGACAATGTCCCAAATCAGTGGGAACTGAGGAGTGTAAGTTAATATAAAACTATGGTGAAAATGGCCAGAGGATGAATCCCTCCTCTCCAAAGGAGCACACAATCTGGAGATGTTAATCCCTAGTAAGGGATAAAAATGTCCCTCAAGTCTCTTCCTAGTCACTTCATCAAGAAGAGGTAACACAAATTGCTCAGGATAACCTCTTTGTACCAACATATTCAATAAAACTTCCCTTTCTGCATAAAAATCATCAATCCTGCTAGTCATGTGAGCCAACCTCACTCCCTGCCCCTTAACCAGGGAGCGTTTCTGATGTACAGGATGCCCGCTCTCATAATGAAGAAGGGAGTTTGAATAGGTTGGTTTTCGATATATGGTAGAATAAAATTATGCAGAGGTATAATCCTTGCTAATCCTGATGTCCAGGTAACTGATGGAATCGACATGAGTTTCCATAGAGAATTCCAGAAATGTAGTGCTAGAATTGAGGAACAAAAAAAATCATCCAACTGGTTGTGGTTACCTTTCCATAAAATCAGGATGTCATCAAGGTAACGTCTATAAAACTTACACCATGACATCCCTGTAGATGGAAAAACTATGGAAAGTTCCCACTGAGTCAGGACAATGTTCGCAAAAACTGGGGCACAGGCTGCACCCATAGCCACACCTGTGCTCTGTTTGAACAATTGTCCCTCATAGATTACAAAACTATTCTCCAAAACAAGTTCCATCAAAGTTCTCAGAGTCAAAATTTTGGTATGTGAAAAACTGGTATGCTGACATAAAAAAATCATAAAACATATCCACTCCTTCTGTGTGAGGTATTACATTAAATAAATCCATCATGTCTATAGTGGAAAAAATAATGTCATTGCCAAAGTATTTGTGTTTTATTTTTTTGAGACAATCCCAGGAGTCCCTGATGATATGTGAAAAAGAACTTAAACAGTTCTTTAACTGTATGTCTAAGAACTTAGCTATTGGGAGAGTCTTAGATCCTTTTGCATTCACAATTGGTCTTAAGGGTGGGTGCGAGATATCCTTGTGGATCTTAGGGATCCTGAAAATAGTGGGAATCCTCTGGTGCTTTTGCGTACAGTAGTTGAATTCTACTTCTGAAATTTGGTTGTTCAAAAGTAAATCCATGAGGACCATATCAACATGACTGTATGCAATATTGAGTTCATTCCGGGAAACCTGTTGGTACCCTTCCCCCAATAAGTGACTTAACATACTGTCAGAGTATCTCTCTTGGTCCATAACCACTAATCCTCCACCCTTGTCTGGTTTCATGACCCAGATGGTTTTGTTTGATTTACTATTGAGTAAGGAGGTTTCCTTCTGAGTAAGTTTATGTGGTATGGTGCAAAATTTTTTCCTATCAAGGTCTTTGATGTCATTTGAGCATATACTTTGAAACAGCTGAATTGAAGGACATAAAGGGGGATTTGCTACACTGGCTTTTCTACATGTCTCAGCAGTATTGTGTACCTGATTGTCGTCACCCAGAGTCACATTAAAATTCAATTTCCTGGTAAACAGCATTAAGTCAAGCAATGTTTTTTCTAAATTAAATTTCCTCAAAGGCACAAAATTAAGGCCCTTCTGAAAGAGGTTGGCCCATTCTTTAGTAAACAGGGTACTGCTCAAATTGTAAATTTTTAAGTCATGATGGTCATTTTCAATGATTTCCACTTCGCCATTCGTACTATCAGGTGACAAACTGGTATTCAGTGCCAGTTCTTCCGTCTCCCCCTCCCTCTCCCACCCCCTTGTTGGTACTGTGGGGGATGAGAATGTTGTTTGCCCTGGTATATCATGTTCAAAGGCCTTCTGAACTGGCGATTTTGCTGCCAAATTCTCTCTGACCTTCTCAGAGGTGGGCCTAAAGGGATGGGACCGGGGTTATTGTCACCTTGATACTCAGATTCAACCATACCCTCGTCAATAAAAATATCATTATTGTTGTTAGAGTTAGTGGTGCCATTGTTAACATGATCATTTACACTTAAGGGATAAGCTACACCACTTTCGTAATCTTTAGCATCCCTTAACAATTTCTTATTCTTCTTTTCTTTAATTTGGTCCATAACCTTGTCAATATTTACAAAAATAGTATTGTATTCATTGAGCTTGTTAAAAAAATTAACATCATTCTTAATACTAGCATCTAATTTGTTCACAACATCTTGTAAAACAAGAAATTTTTTCTCATTGTCATTAACCAGCAATTGTAACAATTCACATCCCTAGCAATTGAATAAAACAACCAGATCTTTATGTAAATCACTGTTGAAAATTAAGCCATTAGGAAAACGCCAATATCTAAGTCCTTTAGGCACTTGTTCGCGCCTAAGACATTCTCTCAAGTGTTATATATTAGTAAGTTATATATTAACTTACACCCCTCAGTTCCCACTGATTTGGGACATTGTCTACAAGAACTGGTTTATTTTGGCAGGAGACAATGCCATAAGAGAGAGAGTAGGGGAAGCCCCTGTGGTAGTGTACAGAAAGGACACCAGTGTTAAAAATATCTTAGAGAGGAGGAAAGGTGTCAATACGGCTGGAGCATTAGGGAGAATGTCCAAATGCAAGCAGTGTACTCACTGCAAGTATATTTTGGAAGGTGACAATGTTTTTCTTAACGGATATAGATGGGTGAAATTTCAGTATAAGTGCAACTGTAGCAGTAAGAATGTCATATATGCTGGTATTTGTCAGAAGTGTGCCTGTTTTTTTATAGGCAAGACCAAAAATGCCTTTCGTACACGTATTTACCAGCATTTATATGACATTAGGAAAATGAACCTAAAAAATTCACTGGCCAAGCACGTCAATTCCCACCCAGTTCACAATTTTAAATTCACAGTTCTTGAACAGCTGACTATGGATGAGAGAGGAGGTCCTATGGATTACTGGCTTGAATACAAAGAACTGTTATGGCAATTAAGGGTCAACACCAATATTTTTCCAGGGTTGAATGAAATGGTTTCAATAACCAGCTTTTTGAGATTAAAAGCTGATTTTTTTTTATCTAATTATTGATTTTTTCATCTAATTGTTGATTTTTTATTCAATTGTTCACTTTATGATTTTTTTGCCAAAATTCCAAGTTTAAAGTACATGTTGAATCATGTTTTATAGTTAGTTTGTTTTTATCTTGCATGTATAATTATGGTGCAAACAGGGAGTCTGTACCTTTAAATGCCTATGGTGTTTTTTACAAATTGGTTTGGAATGTGTTTGTAATGAGTATTTAAGGAGTGGGGTGGAGGCACTCTGTTTTTTCTGAAAAAGTCAACTGTAATCTGTGATGAAAGAGCTTAAGAATAAATGTTATCCTTGTTTCTTGTAACACCAGCCTGCTTTGTGATTTCTCTGCCCCAGTAGAACAAAGGGGACATGGTTTCTACTCCAGACTGTTCCTGGCGCCCTATCCTGGATCTATCAATTCTCAACACCTTTCTGGTGGTCCCAAAATTCAAAATGCTTACACTGCAATAGCTTCTTCCTATGGTAGCCAAGGATGCCTGCTTAGTCACCCTAGACTTAAAAGAAGCTGATCTGCACATCCCCGTAAGGGAGTCTTGCAGGAAATATCTCCGTTTCAGGGCAGGCTCTATGCTCTTCCCTTTGGCTTATCTACTGTGCCCAGGGTATTCACAAATTGCCTGGCTCCAGCCATTTCTTACTGCAGGCAGAGAAATATTCAAATTTACCCATACTTGGATGATTGCCTGATTCAGGCAGACAGTCAGGAATTGTTGCTTCAGCACATGGCATTTGTAAAAAGACTTCTAACTTCATTGGAATACACCATCAACAAAAAGAAATCACAACTGGTGCCCAGCCAATAAATTGTATTCCTGGGGGCAAGCTTGAACACAACTTCCCAGATGGCATTCCTCATTCCAGAAAAGCAGGTCCATATGACAAACTATTTCAGACTAATGGCCACCAAAACCCAGTTATCTGCAAAGAAGTACTGCAAGCCCTAGGGTTCATGGCCTCATGCATTCTGCTAATTAGTCTCTGGTGTCAACATTCTCAGGACCTGGAAACAGTGATTCCTATCACACCTTGTCTAAGGGCAGAGTTCCTTTGGTGGGCAGAGGCATGCAACCACAACAAGGGACTTCCTTTCACTCAACCCCTTGCCACCCAAACCCTGACAACAGATGCATCAGACTATGCATGAGGCCTCACATGGCAGGAAAATGCATTCAAGGCAAATGGAGCCCCGAACAAATTCCCCTGCATATCCATCAAAAAGAGATGCTAGCTGTACAGAATGCTCTGACAGCCTTCAAATACCTTATCCTTCCAGGACAGGTCCTGATAAAGACAGACAACACCACAGTTATGTGGTACATAAACAAGAAGGGGGGAGCTCATTCTTACACACTCTGCAGTTTAACCATGGCCCTGTGGAACACAGCCTTGAGCAACCAAGTACACCTACAAGCTCAATTCCTGCCAGGCAAGCAAAATTTACTGGCAGATGACTTAAGCAGAAATCTACTGGACCCTCACGAGTGGAAACTGGAACCCAGCTCATTCAAACTTCTAACCCAGAGGTGGGAAACACCGGAGGTGGACCTTTTTGCCTCCCCCCAAAACCACCAATTGAGCAAATTATGCACCAGGAACCCTCACAGCAGAGACAGGAAGGTGGATGCCCTATCCTTTACATGGGAAAACCTCTCAATTTATGCCTTTCCTCCTCTGCCCCTCCTCTCAAAAGTACTACTCAAGGTCAAACAGGACAGGCCATGGGCAATCCTTATTGCACCAGACTGGCCATGCCAGCACTGGTATCCACTCCTACGCAGTCTGACAGCAGTGCCACCCTGGCACCTACATCAGACACCTTCCTTACTGTCTCAGTAGGAAGGACAGATTTTGCATCCATAGCTGCAAACCCTAAACCTTGCAGCCTGGCTTTTCCCCTGAATACACCACCAGCATCCCTCAGCAAACAGGTGCTGGACGTCATCCTTGAGGCCAGAAGGCCTAATACTAGGAAATCCTATGCTGAAAAGTGGAAAAGATATTGTCCTTGGAGTCGGTCTCAATGAAGGGACACAGCTGTGCCCACCTTACCTCAAATCCTTGATTATCTAGCAGAGCTGCTCCACAGAGGCCTATCCTTCTCATCCATTAAGATTCATGCCTCTGCCATCTCAGCTCATTATAATACTAAGCCACCTTTCTTTTCTCATCCTCTCATCAAACAGTTCCTGAGAGGAGCTAACAATTTAAGGCCCCCTAGGAGAGCTCCCACCCCTGCCTGGGACGTTAACTTTGTACTGGGGAAGCTCACACTTCCCCCTTTTGAACCATCTGCTTCAGCAGAGTTAAAATTCTCTCTTGGAAAACAGCCTTACTTCTAGCTGTTACTTCATCAAGAAGAGTGTCTGAGTTACAGGCACTAATGGCAGTGGAGCCCTTCATTATTTTCCATGCTGACAGGGTTTCCCTCAGGACTAACCCATCCTTTATGCCTAAGGTGGTATCCAGTGTGGCTTTAAACAATCCATCCGTTTGACAACATTTTTCCCTAATCCTCAGAATAAAAGGGAAAGCGTCCTGCACTCCTTGGATGTATACAGACAGCTCAGGTTCTACCTTGACAGGACTAAGCCTTTCAGAAAATCTGACCAGCTACTAGTCAGCTTCGCTACAGGGGCAGAGGGCAAGGCCATTTTGAAGCAAACCATTTCCAAATGGATAGCACACTGCATCCATTTCTGCTACAAGTACCATGGAAAACCTACCCCTCAGGAGATCAGAACTCATTCCACTACAGCTACTTCAACCTCTACAGCATCTCTTAGGGGAGCCCCTACTAGGGACATCTTGGAAGCTGCAGCCTGGAGTTCTGTACACACCTTCACCAAGCATTACCACTTACCTATTTTTTTCTAAATCCAGAGCTGGATTTGTTACAGCAGTCTTACAAGGCCTGCTAGCCAGCCCTAACACTTCTTGACTGCCTCCACCCTTCCTCAGCTTTGGGAATCAACCCAAGTGTGATGACTGCAACAGTGAAATATGAAGAACATAGTACAGTTGTGTACACTTACCATAAATGTAGATGTTCGAGTATATTTACTTTTGCAGTCCTGGATGTTCTTTGTGTTTCACTGTTGCAGTCATTACATTTGGGTAATCTGCTGGCAGGTTGCCCACAGTTGGCGTGAATAACAAAGTGTCGGGTCCTGCGTCGGTTGCTGTCTCCTCTTCCATGACGTCAGGTCGTCAGGGGTATAAAACATGCAGCCGATGCCATTTTATTCAGTCTTTCTTGCCACGCGGTGCCCGAAGCAGAAGCAGTTCGCAAGTGCTGGTCTGCCGACTCCAGAAATTTTCGCATTCGAGTTTCAGAACCAAAGTCTTTAAACTAAAGCTAAGTAACCCATTGGGGAAACTTTTTCTTGCTCCTTACCGATGTCAGTAAAAGTTTATAATTGCATTACTTGTGGGAAGCAAATACCTCATAAGGATTTTCATTTGTACTGTATTCCTTGCCTAGGCCCAGATCATAACATGCCTTGCTGTTGGTTTTATGCTAGATTTAACCAATGCACTATTAAGCGTCAGTATATTTTTGCTTCTAAATATTTTGGATCAAGATTTAATTATCCTAAAATGTCATCGGTTAGCAATCCGACTACCGGAGTTCACAAAAAATGCAAAGAAAAAGACAGAGACAGACCGTCGAGGTCCAAAACCGACGATGAAGCTTCTCCTAAGCCAGTCGCCGGTTCACCAGTACTCAGTGAGGCTCTTTTGCAACCCCTGATACCTGCTACTTTTAAGTCGCAGGCCTCTACCGAGACTCATTCGGAGTCCAGTATGCCGCAAGATTCTCAGAGTATTGAACCCACGGATGTCTCTCCCTTGGATGAGTCTGGAGCCGCTGAGCAGGCATCGGCTTCTGAGGGTGTTTTAAAGCCTCAACACTTTTATATTAACCCGATGCCAGCCTCAAAAACAAGGTCAAAAACATCTATGTCTAAAAAAATGACACATGAGCCACGTGCTCAGGCCGCTATGCCTAAAAAACAGATGATCAAAATGGCTGAGGACATAATTACCTTGATCAGGGGTTCCCAACCCCCCCCCCCCCTTCTAAGAGGCCTAGGCAAGGCACTGATTATGAATCTTCAGATCAGGTTTCCATTTCTTCTGATTCCTCTTCGGATCAGGAATTTTCTATTCCACCCTATAAAGATTCTGATGCAGAGGAATCCATCCCATCTGCATCTCCTCCTGAGGATTACTCTTTTGGAGAGACACAGCATACTTTAAGGGAACATTTTCACTGGGAGAGTCAGGACTTCTTTGAATCAAAAAAGAGGCTTAGGGATTTCCTTCTTCTTCCTCAGCATAGGCCTTTGGCAATACCTCCTGTATTAGACATTGTTGATGATGTGTTTTCGGAATCAAGCATGGCTCCTGATTCCCTACCTCCAGCTCCTAGTAAGCCAGACAGATATTACAGGGTTCCTGACTCCCACAAATTTCTATTCAGAAATCCTGTTGCTGATCCTGAGACTATTTCACAGGGTCCCAAGGGTGTAAAGGCCTCTACAGCCAAAAATCCTACCCCCTCTGATAGAGATTCCAGGGCGCTGGATAGATGGGGAAAGAAGGTTTATACGTCTGCTGCCTTGGCAATCAGGGCCTTAAACGGCCAGTTTCATATGCTTAAATATCAACAGCATGTTATGGGCTTACTGAAACAGAAAATTATGTTGATTTCTGATTATGTGAAAAATAAAGAGTTACAGGAATTATTGCATTCAGCAGAACAGGTTGGAAAGAATACTTTGCAATGTGGTTTTGATTCCTTGGAGGGCCGCAGTTACTGAATCTGTGATTAGAAGGCATGCCTGGCTCGAGGGGCAAAATTTGCTTGATCATGTTAAAGCTAAATTGTTGGATGCCCCCTTGCAGCATAATACTCTGTTTGGTAATAAGGCAGAAGAGGTTTTAAAGAAAATGGAAGACAAAGCTAAATCTATGCAAACTGTAAAAGATTTCTTGCAAGTGCAGCCACCCAGGTTCAGCAGGCACTGGCCTACTAAAAATTGGTCTTTTCCTGTGTCCAACAGAGCCACTCAAGGCAAATCCAGTCTCTCAAAAGGCTCCAGATACCAATCACAGGGTTCTTACAGGTCAAAGCAATGAGGTGCCTCCACCTCCAAATCTGGAGGAAGCAAAGCACAACCCTACAGTAAGCAGTCGCAATGACTTTCCTCTACCATCACCAAGCACTTATCTTTTGGCAGCCCCCTTGGGGGAAAAACTAGCACTTCATGCTCAAAATTGGCAGTTAATTACCCAGGACAAGTGGGTATTAAACATAGTATCCCAGGGGTACAGATTTCATTTCCACACTTTGCCAATTCCAAATGGATGGCCAGATCTGCCACAAAATCAGTGGGCAAAGGCTAAGAAACAAGTTATTTCCCTCATGGATATGGGGGCTATTCAACCAGAACAAGAAAAAGGACAAGGTTTTTATTCAAGACTTTTCCTGGTACCCAGAAAAGACAATTCTTGTCATCCAATACTGGACTTATTGATTTTGAACATGTTCCTGGACATTCCAAAATTCAAAATGCTGACTTTACAACAGCTACTGCGTATGCTGGGCAGGAACGCTTGGTTAGTGACTCTAGACTTAAAAGAGGCATTCCTGCACATCCCAGTAATGGAATCATGCAGAAGATACCTCCGCTTCAAAGCAGGTTTTTTGCATTACCAGTTCTCTGCACTGCCCTTTGGCTTATCTACTGCGCCCAGGGACTTTACAAAGTGCCTGGCACCAGTAATTGCATTCTGCAGACAAAGAAGCATACAAATTTATCCTTATCTGGACGACTGTCCCATTCAAGCAGAGGACAAGGACACTCTTCTTCAACATCTGGCGTTTGTAAAAAGGCTTCTAGCATGCCTAGGGTACACCATAAATGAAAAGAAATCACAACTGGTACCCTCTCAAATAATTACATTCCTAGGTGCAAGCTAGAATACAACTGCCCAGATGGCTTACCTTACGCCAGACAGACAAAGGCAACTGACAACATACTTCAAACAACTGGCAACAAAAACCCAGTTATCTGCAAGACAAATTCTGCAGGCTTTGGGGTTTATGGCATCCTGCATTCTACTAATTCCATATGTGAGACTGCATATGAGGAAACTTCAATGGTAACTAAAAAGTTTATGGAGTCAACATTGTCACAGTCTAGAAACAATGATTCCTCTCATTCCCTGCCTACAATAGGAGTTTCTTTGGTGGGCAGAGACATGTCACCAAAACAAGGGACTGTCATTCACTCTACCCCCTGCCACCCAAACCCTAACTACAGATGCATCAGACTATGCTTGGGGGGCCCACCTGGTGGGGAGATGCATTCGGGGCAAATGGAGCCCAAAACAAATGCATCTGCATATCAACCAAAAAGAGATGCTAGCTGTTCAGAATGCTCTGACAGCCTTCAAGGACTTGCTTCATCCAGGACAACTGCTGATAAAGACAGACAACACCACGGTTATGTGGTACATAAACAAGCAGGAGTTACACTTTCCTACTCCCTTTGCAGACTAACTATGGCATTGTGGAACACAGCTTTGACTTGCCAAATACATCTTCAAGCTCACTTCCTGCCAGGAAAACAAAATACTCTGGCAGACCTAAGCAGAAATCTTATGGCCCCGCACGAATGGAAACTGGATCCACAAATCTTCAGCATGTTAACACAGAAATGGGGGAGCCCAGACATAGATCTATTTGCCTCTCCCCAAAATTATCAGTTGGACAAATTCTGCATGAGAACTCATCACAAAAAAGCATGGAAAGTGGATGCCCTATCCTTCAGTTGGAAAAACCTATCAGTCTGTGCCTTTCCCCCTCTGCCTCTTCTCTCCAAGGTCTTACTAAAAGTCAGACAGGAAAAACCAAAAATGATCCTAGATGGTCCGGACTGGCCTCGCCAGCACTGGTACCCACTTCTAAGGAATATGTCTCAACTTCCTCCCTGGTACTTGCCTCAAATACCTCATCTACTGCCTCAACAGAACAATCAAATTCTGCACACTCAGCTCCAAACTCTGAATCTTGCAGCATGGCTGATCATGTAATTATTCAAACAACACCTCTCAGTAAATCTGTGATGGATGTCATTTTGGAAGCCAGAAGGCCTAATACTAGAAAATCTTATGCTGATAAATGGAAGAGATTCTGTGCTTGGAATCAAGCACAAGAAACAGACACAGCAAAACCCAATATTTCTCAAATTTTACAATATTTGACTGAGATGCTTGACAAGGACCTTTCTTTTTCTTCAATAAAAATCCATGCCTCTGCCATCTTGGCTCATTACAACACAGAGCCTCCCCTCTTTTCTCATCCTCTGCTTAAACAGTATCTTAGAGGGGCCAAAAATGTAAGGCCTCCCAGAAGATCACTAACTCCTGCATGGGACCTCAGTTTTGTGCTGGAAAAACTCACCCTGCCTCCTTTTGAACCAGCAGCTACTGCAGATATAAAATTTCTATCTTGAAAAACAGCTTTTCTCTTGGCAGTCACTTCAGCAAGAAGGGTTTCAGAACTGCAGGCTCTCATGGAAGTGGAGCCTTTTATTATATTTTACCTGGGCAGTGTGTCCCTCAGGACCAATAATTCTTTTACGCCTAAGGTGGTATCCAGTGTGGCTCTTAACCAGATCATTCACCTGCCAACATTTTACCCAAATCCGCAGAACAAGGTGGAGCGGATTCTGCATTCATTGGATGTACACAGACAACTAAGATTCTACTTAAACAGGACCAGATCTCTAAGAAAGTCTGAGCAACTACTGGTAGCATTTGCTGCAGGGTCAGAGGGGAAAGCTATATCAAAGCAGACCATCTCTAAGTGGATAAGCCACTGCATTTGTTTCTGCTTCTTGCACCATGGTAAACCTGTGCCCAAGGGGATCAGGTCACATTCCATCAGAGCTGCCTCTACCTCAGCAGCTTTTCCCAGAGGGTTCCAACCAAAGACATTCTAGAGGCTGCTACGTGGAGCTCTGTTCATACCTTCACAAAGCATTATCATTTGCCTCTCTTCTCCAAATTCAGAGCAGGCTTTGCCACTGCAGTTCTGCAGGGCCTTATAGCTGCTCCTAATGCTGTTTAGTTCCATCCTCCCATCCATAGATTTGGGATTCTACCCAAATGTAATGACTGCAACAGTGAAACATGAAGAACATAGTGTAGTTGTGTACACTTACCATAAATGTAGATGTTCGAGTGTATTCACTGTTGCAGTCTGGGTTACCCACCCGCCATACCCCTTTTCTATACCTTTTCTTTCCTTCATTATATATTAAAGCCTTTGTGGTGTATTTGCTTTTAGATGAAGGTAAAGTTTATGTTGCTAAAAGTGCATTTTCATATATTTCTGTTTTTATATATATATATATATATATATATATATATATATATATATATATATATATATTTTTTTATTTTTTTTGCTCCCCTGACATCCGGGGGCAAGAAAAACTGAATAAAATGGCGCTGGCTGCATGTTTTATACCCTGATGACCTGACGTCATGGAAGAGGAGACAGCAACCAACGCAGAACCCAAACCTTTGTTATTCAGGCCGACTGAGAGCAACCTGCCAGCAGATTACCCCAAATGTAATGACTGCAACAGTGAATACACTCGAACATCTACATTTATGGTTAGTGTACACAACTGTACTTTTCCCTCCATCCAGCCCCCTGACTTTCTCTATACTTTCGACCTATCCTGTTTATGGCCATTTTTTATGGCAGGGGTATTTACTTTTTACTGGAAGTGTTCCACACCATGGTATAGCTTCCTATTTTGGGGGCTCCTGACATCTGGGGCAAGAAAAACTGATATAATGGCATCGGCTGCATGTTTTATACCCCTGACGACCTGACATCATGGAAGAGGCGACAGTATCTGATGCAGAAATCCCAAGACTCTGGTATTCAGGCCGACTGAGGGCTACCTGCAGGCAGATAACCCAAGTGTGATGACTGCAACAGTGAATACACTCTAACATCTACATTTATGGTAAGTGTACACAACTGTACTTTTTCAACTGATCTAGGTAATTATGGATTTATCGGTCTTGTAAGCATCATCTGCAAAGCCATGGAAGGCAATGGAACTGATGACCTAAACTGTGATATCAAGAATCTTATTAGACATGATCCTCAACAGTTTATGAAGGGTGGAATATGTCTATTGAACATAGTGAACTTCTCTGACAGGATTACGGAGGCTGTGGACAGTGGCCATGCAGTAAACACTGTGTACCTTGAGTTGGCCAAGGCCACAGACACTATTCTATATGCTGGCATCATACAGAAGCTAAATGCTTTAAAAAGTAACAAATATGGGGAAAGATGGATAGAAAACTGGCTGAAAGTCAGAAGCCATAAAATGCAACTTGCAGGAGCATTATCAGAAAGTATGAAAGTGGCCAGAGTTGTTCCTCAGGGCACAGTGCTGGGGCAACTTTTTATCATTAATTTCTCAGATCTCCAAGCATAAAGCCAAAACATCTGGCCAACAAATTCTACAGATGACTGCAAACTGGGTGTTGCTGTTAAATCATGCTCTGACACCAAAACCCTCCAAAATGAACTCTCTCTGTCTCTTGTAAACATTCTGTGCACTAAAAAAGTCTCAGTCTAAATGGTAAAAAGTGTAGCATGATCACATTTTGTAGACAACCCATCATCATAAAGTACAGATAACGCACTAATAGAAAATAAAAATGTAGTTAAGACCTTGGAAACTGGGTTAATAACACCATTTCTTTTGACTATTATGTTCCAATGGTTGTGAGGACGTCATTTTATTAAACAAAGTTAATTGCCCAAGGAATATCATCAAAGATTAAAGAGTTAATCTTTCCCTTATACTCAGCATTGATCAGACTATTTATTGTGCGTTATGTCCCATTCAAGATGTATCTCACAAAACATATCAAATAATTAGAATTACCCCAAAGGTTTCTGACCAGAAAAGATCACAGGTCTAAAGTTCTTCAGCTACCAAGAGAGGCTTGAAGCTCTGTTCCTTCATTCAGTGTCATATACACTTTTGAAGGGTTGTTTATCACTTACCTCACTGTTAGAGATCCAGCTGTCCTGGACCTCCTGCATCTCTGCAAATCCAATATCTCTCCCGGTACTAGAACCAAGGGCTTAAATATTCATCAACAGATAAATAATACATGCATAGGGACATGTATATTCCCCAACATCTCTAGAATAAACTTCACCTGCATGTTAAGCAGTGTGATTCACTATATTCCTTTAAGCATAACCTAGATGATTGGATTTGTAAATCCAAATTTAATGCAAGATCAGCCAGTATGGCCATCCTAGAGAAAGGAGGTGGTGCATGAAGGACGGTACTGCCAAGGAGTGCATGATCATAAGACCTAACGGCCTTAGAATATCTGTGAATCTAGGAGTCTGTCTGAAAAACATCCTAGTAGTCGCTGTGACAGGAAGGCACAGTTGGCTACAGGTCCTGTGCAGTAGTATTACTGTTTATTAGACATGAGTAGTGTGGTAGGAGCTGTATGCCTAACTGCATATTGGACAAGCTATGCTGACAGTGTCAGGCATTGTAGTTGATAAGGGGAAGAGGTAGACTCATACCTCTTCAAACCAGGGTCAGAGCTTTTGAGACCATCCCGGCCACAGGCACCTTGCAAAGGCCTACAGGGATTATGATAGGTATATTTCAGTCATTTGTTATTTCAGTCCTGCAGCAGTTTCTGGATTGCTTGTTGGCACATTGAAACAGGTGCATAAGAGACCCAGTCATGCAAGAGAAATAAAAACCTGCTATGTTAGGCTTCTTTGTAGTTTGCAGCATGTAATAAGCATCCATGCTCAAGTGGATGGTGCACATTTAGCCATATGTAAACCAGCTACAGATGATGCACATGCATACATCAGTAGGCATACAAACTACTTGCTGAACTGCCAAGTGGTATGTGACCACAGAGGCTGCATCAGGAATGTGTATGCTTACACTCCAGGGTGGCAATCATGATGCCAGTGTGTAGCATTACAGTACTATGCATTGTGCACTGGAGTTCAATTTGATACCCTGTGGATAACTGTTATCAGATGCTGAATAGCCAGTAGAACCATGGCTGCTCTCACCCATATGCTCCCCATAGATATCTGCACAGAAAATCTACAGCCCTGACCACTGCTGTAGCTGGAACATCAAAGATGATGTCTACTAGCACCTGAAGATATATTTCCAATGGCTGGGCAGTTCTAGTTGCATACTGCAGTACAAACCCATTAAGGCCTGCCATATATCTATGATCTACTACATCCAACAAAATATGATACTGAGGAGCTTGTAGATAAATCTAGAATATGATTTTGAGGAGGATGTGGAAGAGCCTCCACCTCCACCCCCACCCCAACCCCATTCCTTCACTAAAAGCACCATCTCTGACACATCTTCAGACGAAGGTAAGTCATGAAACCTTTAGGAAAAAATGTCTATATTAATACCTGTGCAGTAGTAAAATAATAAAAAGTACATATGCATGGGTAGTAAAGTATTGTTCAGTGGAACAGAAATAACATGCACAGTACTCTAATTGTCAGCAAGGGCTTAGAGTATAGTATTGTCATTACCCAAGCCATGTACACATGGTGCAGGCTGCAGTAGAAACCACAGGCTTACAGTAGCCAGTTCTCCTGGTCTCTTGTTTGAAGCAGCAACATATATGGGTCTCTGCATTTTGGTCCACTAGAGGTAAATTACCCTGCCAGTGCTGCTGCCCCCTAATACATACACATGGGTTTTTGATAGCCCTTTGTTTTAGTAATGCACCTACATCTGTTCTGTCTGTGTGACCTGACTGAGAGGTGTACTTGGCAGCTCATCTCTCTAGTTGGGGAGTGGGTGTCCCACCAGCAGATGTGTCCACCGGTGCTTTAGGTAAGTTGTGCTGTATGTGACTAAGTAATTATAGCCACACCAGAAGCATGGGGTTTATTCACAACTCCCCTTCTCTTGAAGGTGTGTAGCTAAGACAGTGGTGCCTGGACAGCAGTCCCAACACAGCATGCAGTGTCCACTTGGAATAATGAATCCCATGGTACAGCCTGTCAAGGGTGCTGATGCAATACTCAGCTGCTGTAGTATCTCTATCTGTATGGTAATGAGCTCTTCATTCTTTCTTTCAGGTCATACACAAGCTTCATGATCTACGTGATCATACAGAGACGGCACTCACAGACTGCACTACAGTAGATCAGCATGTGTTCCAGGCATGTGATGGCTACAGCCATCATAGCCTCAAATTGTTGTATCCTATGTGAGCAGTGTTGCTCTGAGGCCAGCACAATAGGCATGATTCTAAGGTGCTGTGGTAGTGGGACCTCAGCTATCAGAGTGCCATCACCATCAAACATAAAAGCACTAGTGCTATGTGGTGAAGGCCATTCTGATGAGGTCCCTTTACTCTAATCTACATGTGTTGAGCCTGCTGCAGGTGGGGCATTGTACTGAGAGAAGTATGTCCACTACTTGTGTAGGGGAGTCCACCCTAGCCCTGCTACAGCCTGTTCCATGTGACCAGCAGAAATGCCGTCATCACTAGCAGCAGTGTAGGTGGGTCTACTGGTACCAATGTACAAAGTGGTAGGACATCTCCTCCTTGTGGCTGCCTCACTGTGAAACCAGCAGTGCCAGAGGCAGCTGTGGATTGGGGGCCTTCACATCATGGGAATGAGATGGAAAAGCAGAAGTACCACTATCGAGACCTGAAAGAGTGTTATGTGTCTGTACCCAGTTAACCACACACCAACTCCCCAGGAATGGTAGGAATAGACTCACTTAAGTACCTGCCCTGCTGAGTTATCTGCCATTTGCAGGTGCATAGTAGTCTGAATCCCATAATGTTCATTCAGTGTCATCTCCTGAAAAGTGAGAAAGGTGCATTGCAATGTGTAGGACCAAATGTGTGCTGGTATGTAACAGTAAAGTACTTACACATGGCATGGCTGATCAACACCCCCCCCCCATTAAGGGTTTCAACCTCAAAGCCACCTATGATGCCCTTGATGGACATCTCTGTAATGAAGAACAGCAGTAGTTTCTCATTGCCTATCAGCAGCATATATGGGGTAGGGGTGTCTGTGGACAATGACTGCTTACAGTAGTAAAGCCCAGTCCTTGGCCCGGGATCAGAGGTCTGTGAGTCTCCTATGGTACTCTACCATAACCCTGCATTCACATCTGCTTTTACCTTTGCCTAGTCCCACTGTCTCTTCCCTTGGTGCCATGTTTCCCAATCCTAAGAGATATAGCCCATTCCTGCAGTGGATGTGCAGTTATGACTGCATTTCCTGTTTCCTGAAATTAACTTATTCTTATCAACTGTTAAAACAGAAAAGAAATGAAGCAGAAATGTGCAACAGAGCTATATACTGTGTTGCACAATAACACACACAGCCTTTGGGGATGGAGATTTTTATTGTGGTAGTTGGGCCAGCCAAGGGCTTCCACAGCAGAAAATCCCACAAGGCAGGACTGCAACAGTGAATAAACTCAAACATCTACATTTATGGTAAGTCTACACAACTGTACTTTTTGGAACCAAGCATCGACAGATAGATGGTCTCATGCCATTATGTGGCCACACATGTTGGGAACCAATTTACAGCCACTGCCAGCATGCTGATAAGTGGTGAACAGTGCAAGCACACCACTTTCTCTCCAGGTAATTATTTATTTATTCTAGCTAATAGCCTTACAGCAAATATCCATGTACCACTATTTACCTATGTATTCCATGTTCTCAATCCCCCAATTGAAACTGTCTGGTATGTAAATGAGGTTGTCCACCAGCTGCAAGAGAAATGCTTTGCATGTCATCGCTGTGCAGTATGTATGAAGGGTGTATAGCTAATGTATGCCTGTGCCTAATAGCCTGAAACAGTTCTACCTTCACTACACAACTGTCACACATAAGGCTGCCAACGAATCTGTCTGTAGAGCATTGTATGTACCACATTGCACAATAGGCCTGTGTAATATCGATGTGGTTGTCACTTGCTACCATGTTGCCCTTCTGGAGGCAGGTTGCACAACACCTCATGTAACTTGCTGATATTTTCTGCTTATCTCTCTGTTTCACTTTCCCTGCCATATTGCAATGACCCTCTATACAGCTTCCATAAGGGATATGCATATGCCACCTTCAAATGCTTGTACTATATTTTGTTAGTTTACCCACTTGACATTTGTTATGCACTAGCTATTACCATATATCTGTACTATGTGGAAAGGTAGTGTAGCATATATAGCCTAATTGGTAATGTTACCTACTGCTGTACTGGTACTGTGGTGTGCATTATTTTCTGTGCTGTTTTTCTGTTTTGTAGCTTGGGCTGTCCCTTCTCCAGAACACCAGGGCCTCTAGGATGCTGTCCACCTGGTTCTACTCTAAGCTGTCTGGCCTCTTCTGTGGCACTGGATCCAGATGAAGGATGGTGCATGTTATTCAGCAGATCATGGAGATACATGTTATCATGGGAGTGTTATAGCAAAGAATGGTAGCACAGTTCCATGATATCTAGCAGAGTCATTCTTACCAATGGAATATTGGATACATCTGCTGTATCTGCCTGGAATCCTTTTGTAAAGGTAGAAAGTATAATAAGATGGTCTGGAAACAACAGCACCAGCCAGTCCACATCATATAGCACCTGCAACTATTCAATGTCTACAGGAGCATCCCTCAGTGGGAATCCCTACTCCACCATAGCATGTGGCAGCCAGCATTGGTTTGTAAGGCTGTAAAGTACAGTGCTGCACTCAAATGGCATCAGACATGAAAGTAAGTGGATGCCTACTAGCAAATTATGCCAGAGAAAACATGCATTTGCATAACAGAAGGGTGCAGCCTATAAAAGCCGCACCGTCTGGTCCATCCCTGTGGGAGATGTTTGTGCTGTCTACAAAATCATTTTTCAAGCATACCACACTAGTAGTCTGTGGGAGTATTTACAATCTTTCAAACTTGCAAATGTTGATGTTGCTAATGTCGACACATCCAACTGGGCAAAAAGAATGTCAACATGACATTACTCATGATCTAAACATAACTCTCATGTGGCAGGCTGTGCACCCACACCCCCTGCGAATTATACATACTAGCAAAATCACCCAAGGAAGGAACATATTCCCCAATCCCAAAAACTGTTGGATCTCACTATCCTTCTGACCATCTATTTTGTTGACAAAACAGACATCAACATTAGAGAGTTTCACTTATTTAAGCACTCCCATATATATAACTGCACCTGTCAGCTGGCACAGCAGATTAATTAGCTGTTAATAAGCTACTTCCTGTGATCCAGGGTTTGATTCCCTCAACCGCCATTGCCTAAATGTGTGACTGAGTAAGTCACTTAACCAGACAGTGCTTGCAGGCTAATTCTGAAAAATGTCCTTGGAGATCACTGGTCTACCCTAGTAAACAAGTAAACTGTTGTATGCTTTGAGAGATGGAACATTTTGCAAACATTGCGTTGGCCAACTTCCAGTTGGTCAATAACAGTAAGGGGTGGGGCTAGGTGCCTGTGTGTGAAAGAGTGTGTTTTAGGGTTAGGGTAAGGCTGGTAAGGTTGTAGAATTTATGTGGGTGTTTTAGGGTTAAGGTAAGGGTTATGCAAAGGGATGTATATAATTTCTGAGTGTTGTATGTCCAAGCTGTTTTGTTCATTTTATCTTAAATAAGCCCTTTCCATAACACTATAATTATGTAGATAAATTTCAACTGAATGTGTGGTAGTGTTATAGGTAGTACATCCGAAAAGGAAATTTGATTCCTTTTTCAATGTACTGTGTTGCTGTGTAATGTTGTTGATATTATAAGTAGTCAACATATTTTTGTCTATTTTTGTGTCGATCATTCCAGATGGTATCCATTAATGATTTAATCATATACACACACACACTATACATCATTAAAATGGGTCTCTGTCACATAGTCAAACTTTTATAACTTCAAACATGGAATGTTTGAACCATTCCATTCGAAGTTAACTAGTGATAAAAAAATAAAAAAAGAAGTAAAAACAAAATAAACTGTTGTAAGCAGGGGAGCAAGCCCCCCTGCACCCCCCACATCCCCACTAATTAAATATACCAACTCTGAGATCATACCACATTGAAATGAATGGAAACCTCCCCTTACGGAGAATTCCATTTAAACGCTCAAACTTGTACAAGTTCGAACTTATGGTCTCGACCATAATGGGTTCGAACTTGTACAAGTTAGGCTATGTGATAGGAACCCCATTAAAACATATATACTCAAACTGCACAAGGTTGAAGCACAGCAGGTCAGAATTCAGAATATTAAAATTTAAAATCTTCAACAATAAAAATAAAGAACAAAAATATTTTGCAAGGAAGGCTAAACCCACTCCTTCAAATAACTTCTACATACAAACTCTGAGGTCAATATGGCGGCGCAGTGGTGCAGCGGTTAATGCTGTCGCCTCACAGCAAGAGGTTCTCCGGTTCGATTCTCGGCTGGGGTGCCTTCTGTGTGGAGTTTGCATGTTCTCCCTGCGTTCACGTGGGTTTCCTCCGGGTACTCCGGTTTCCTCCCACATTCTAAAGACATGCTTCTGGAGCATTTCTCCCCGGGCCTCCACTGAAAACAGGATCTGTGGAACCTAGTCGGACTTTCCCAGTCAACAAATGTTAAATAAAAAAAAAAAAAATGTAGCAGCAGAGAAAAGGCACATTCCCACTCCCTGAAATAGAGTAATCCCCCACAATCAAATACTGGCATTTTATGATCACATGAATTTCAATTGCTTGTCCCAGAGCTCAGTCTGCTCAACAATCTGAGCATTCAGTCACTTGTATTCAATGCATATATCCATATATTTTGTATATTACAATAAACACTGGAGAAACAATCCCCTACCTGCCCCGTGTTCTACACTCTGATACAAATGCATAAACCAGTAGTGGAAGCACCACCGTCAATAATCCCTTCACACAGTAAGGCTGGAAGTATATTGCAGGGTGTGAGTACAGTTTCAAAAACAATGTTGGAACAGTTATATACAAATTAAGATGCATAGTGAGGAGCAATATGGAATTTGTTAAAGTCAACATGGTCATATGGAGTTTTCTTTGGTTTTTAGTTGATGTGAAACATTTTTATACTTCTACATTGTGGTGGAAAACAGATATTGTTATATTTTGAAGTCATTAAGTTGCTTATAACTTCAAATATTTTTGGAACCTATATATTTAATATGGGTCTAGGACTAATCACTGAAAGCACATTTCACTGAAACACATTTGCTGCGCACAATTCACTGGAAGCTCAGTTCACTGAAAACGCAATTCACTGAAACACATTTTACTGAACGTTATATATGGCCTTTTCCCCACTTGTGCAACCCTGGAGTTAGTATATATAGTAAGGGAGGTGTGGGGGGCACCACTCCCACCTATTTTAAATATTTTGAACTATATACATGGATACTTGCAATTCCAATAAATTAGTCTTTTTTGAACTTAATATATATCCAAAATTTGTGGAGGGCTATGTCCCCCACACCCCCCTTACTATATATACTAACTCCAGGGTCGCACAACAGTGGGGAAAAGGCCATATATAACTTTCAGTGAAATCTGTTTCAGTGAATTCAGCTTTCAGTGATTTGTGCACAGTCATTTGCTTTCTGTGAAATGTGCTTCCAGTGAATAGTCCTAGACCCATTTATTATACAGAAGGTGCTGTTTTTATAGTTCATCAGCAGATTTATAATTAATCTCAGGGAACAGACCCAGAGGCTGCTTTGTTAACCCCTTGTACAGATTAGCTGATAGCCTGATTTGAAACTTTATGATGATGGAATAGATGTTCTTGCATACAAAATAGTTTTGTTAATCAGTTATATAATTGTAACTATGTAAAACAAAGTAAAATCTTTTTTTTTCTACAGCATAATGTATAAAATAAATTTTGTATGAATTTTACATATGAATACTGCTACAAGTTCTGGATAAACATTTCTGGATGAATTGCTGCATGATGACAAAGAAAAACTTAGTATGGGCTGAGAACTGCATATTTCAGGATATAGAATACTTTGCAGAATGTTCTCTGCTCTAAAATGCCGGTTTTTCCACACCTTTGAAATCAGTGTCACTGTGAAAATTCATAAGAATTATGCAAAACTTCACATAGTGATGCAACTTCTGGAACTGAAAATTGCTAGGTAAAGGATATCTATTAGTGGAATTTGTAGATATATAAGGCACAATTTATAACAGTGCACAGAAAGCCCTCATTACAGAAAATTCTCATGTGGTTGGTTGGTTGGCTAAAACTGCTATTAAAAAAAAAGAAGATGTAAAAGAAACATGGAAATCCTAATAAAATAATACTGGTTACAAATATTCCTTTGAAGCAGTTTTGTTTCTCTGGTATAAATGTTAGATTAGCTTTTTTGCATAGTAATTTGAGGAGCATATATCATGTGAAATTCCATTATGGTCTTATTGAAAGCCAAATAACATTTAAAAACAATCTAGTGTATTTTAGGTATCAGAGTGAGAAAAAAGGAATGCTACTGTACTTTGCCTGTCATTATATATGGGATGCATATAACTTACAGTTCAATTAAAAGTGAAGCTGAAATCTGCATTATTAATACTAAGCTTGTGGTGAATGATTTTGTTACCTCTATGAATATATTTGTGTTTTTTTCTAACAGGTGCAGGTGTGGGTTCTTTTTCATAGGTATAATCACTTGGAGATTAAAATACAGATGTACATATCGTAGAAAAAATGTCATCAATAAATGTTTTAGGACTTACTTTGCTTTCCATTTTCTAGAGAAGCACATTGGCAAATCTGATTATGTCAACTTAATGCCAACAACTTGTATCTTTAAAACAGGGTAACAGCTTATATCTTTAAAATATTGCGAATAAATGCATAACTGCAGAAATAACTGATGAATGTATTAAGGAGTACTAAATTTATACAGTAAAGACGCCTTCCAAATACTGGGCATAATCGCAGAAATCTGAAGTGATGGTAAAGTAATGATTAGCATAAAAAAAGTTTGAAAGTTTGTTTTAACACAGTACTTGTAAAGGCCTAACAGAGATAAGGTATTAGAATGTTTGTTTGGTATATTTTACTCATTTCATTAAAAAATTGTGAAATGTATACTATTTGTGCTGGGCTTGTTTTCAGTGTTGCCCTTTTCCTAACAGTAAAAGACATAAGAGAATTGACATTATTTGAATCCTTGGGGACATTGTCTTGTTAAAGGATGTATTGTAAAGGAGATATTTTTGACCTTCCTTGTGTAAATGACCAGTCTGAATTTTTTTTACCATTTATACTTCCAAAAGAAAAAAGTACTGAGCAGACAACTGCATCACAAGTCATTCTTATTGTACTGTGAACATGTCTAGAAAGGAGAAAAATTAACTTGCTTATATTTTTGTCTATGGTAATTTGAGTCATATTAGTGCTGAATAGACCATCATAGTAATTTCAGAGGTACCATGATAGAGTGAACCACTGCTGGCATAGGACATAGTATGACTGAAATTAGCAGTAGCAAAGTTAGACAATGCAGAGGGTCATATTGCAGTCTTGGAGAATCTGGAGGATTTTTTGAAAGTAGACTGTAAAAAAATGTATACTATATCAATTAATTTAAAGTGAAAAATAATAGACAGTGAATATGACAGCTTTAGAATTACAATGCCAAAAGTTTATATTCAGAACCCAAATCAATTTATTTGGAGATTAGCTGCAGGACTTTTTCATTCTTAAAAAGAGGGAATTCTGTTTACTGAGGGCTATATGTAGGAACAGGGTCTTGTGCTCCAATGGTTGTAATGAACATCACCAGAAGAATCTGGACAGACACCTACAAACACACACACACACACACACACACACACACACACACACACACACACACACACACACACACACACACACACACACACACACACACACACACACACACACACATGTGTGTGTGTGTGTGTGTGTATATATATATATATATATATATATATATATATATATATATATATATATATATATATATATATATATATATATATATATATTTATGTATATATATATATATATATATATATATATATATATTTATGTATATATATATATATATATGTGTGTGTGTGTTTATATATATATATATATATATATATATATAGATATATATAGATATATATGGTTTCACTTCATATTGCCGAAATGCTGAAATATTGAATTTCACCATTTTGACAGTATAAAGCCAAAACCATCACAACGCAGACAGTTCACAATCACGAAACCACAACATCGAACACACAGCATACAGCACACAACACACAAACCATAACACCCGCAACACAAAACAAACACAACAAAACACCACACAGACACACACCTACACTACACAAATGCAGGGGGGATAAGCCCCCCTGCTCCCCCCACATGGGGGGCTGCACCCCCACACACCCATACTTATATATACTAACTCTGAGATCGCACAAACAGTAAAAAAAAAAAAAAATCACACACAGCCAACACACACACTCATACCTCCACCTCCCTACACTAACCCACTCGTACAAGTTACAAAAACACTCATGCACACTCACTCACCTTAAACCCTTAAACTGCAGACACCATCCCAGCCAAACACTTTCATAAGGTAAATGCATAAGCACAAATTCGACATAGTCCTATTCGCGCTTATGCACTTTCGTTATTTTGAAGTTTCGGCTTCATGGATACGAATTGCTGAATTTCGATATTTCAGCAATTCGTGATTATGAAGTGAAACCATATATATATATGTTTTATATGTGTTGCAACTCCTGTCTAGGCTGTCATATGCTTTCTCACGCACGTATATGGATCTGTGGCTAAACATCCAACATATTTTTTTTATGAAAACATGTTCCATTGAATATAAACAACTGCATTTTTACTTCATTAGGTTCAAATAAAACAGCATTTTTACAGGGGCAGGACCCCATAAATCTCAACAATCCTACACCTCTACACATAGTAAACCAGATGTCAACAACATTGAGGTTAAGAAAAAACTGCTTTAGTTGTATTTTATTGAATCACTGTAATACTAGTTGCATTTCACTTGTTTTTTTTTTAAATCAACTTATATTACTCAAAAGTAAAATGCGGAGAGAAAAAAAATTCTGCAAGGTCATGCGGAGGACTTCACCTTTCATACCTTCTTCTTAAAAATAACAATAACATGACTGCACAGTGGTGGGGAAAGTGAAAAAAAACATTGCAGTGTACCGTGGTCTTATACAATATAAGTTACTGTGGTTTTCAGCAGCCATAATGAAAACCTGTGATGAAATGCTGCTGACTGTAACTATATTGCCTGACAGAAGGATAGCCAGTGAAACTTCAGGAACACCAGTGTTCTTTAGCTGCACTATAGTCAAGTCACAGTTCTCAGCCAATCACATGAGCTTACAAAAGTCTTTTTTTCTTTTGTTACAGAAAAGCTCTCTTTGTCTAGCTACATTATTTCTCAGTTTACAAGGCATGTATATGTGTTGCAAGACACATTCTTGCAAGCTGATGTATGAAAAAAATGCACTGACTTCAATCCATTGAAACTATATGAAATAACCAAACTACGGGTGTATTTATAACAGGCAATTCCCCTACACTTTTTTCTGTAAATATACTTTTGCATTCACACAACAGTGAAGATAAAAACCTTTCCCACCCACACTGTTGTGCAGTTGCTTTATCAGGAATATCCACTGTACTTTAATCTCATCATACCCCCAGCAAAAACACAACACTCTCACCTGCACACAAAATATATCTTATAACAATGCAGGAAAGAGGAAATTCCCTGCCTACACTGTTAGCCTCTAACTTTAACACTCTTAACTCTTAACTGTTAACACTCAACACCGAAAGTGTGATAAGAGACCTTGAGACACTGGTGGGCAGTAGTCTCTCCTTTGATAATCACATTGCCACAGTGGTCAGGAAATCCTTCTACGTGGCTCACCTCATCACAAAAGGTTTCTCATCCAGAAAAAAAGAGGTCATTGCTCCCCTCTACTCATCACTCATTAGACCCATTATAGAGTACAACGCCCCTTTTGATAAGTACCTCACAAGACATCTACAACAACTAGAAAGGCCACAGAAATACCTCACTAAGAGGATTACTGGCCTCAAACAGATGCCCTACGCAGACCATCTCAAAAAACTCCAGCTTTACTCCATCGCATATCGCCTACTCAGAGGCGATTTCTGCCTAACATAGAAAGCTATGTCAAACCCAGAGCTGTTGGACATGCTCCACTTAAAGAAATCCCAATCCCTCTGAGCTACATGCTCTAGGGACCTAAACCTTGTCACCACAATAAACAGAACATGCTGGAAGGATAGATTCCTGTCCCAGAGACTTCCCATACTTTGGAACAGACTACCTATCTATGTCAAACAGAGCCCCTCATTAGCACTCTTCAAGAAAAATCTTGATGATTGGATGGGAAATAGGAAATTCACCCCAGGGATCACTTCTGTGGCTCTGCTCGACAGGGGCACAGGAAAATAATTTTCTTGGGTGGCGAAAGCCAGGGTACCTTTTTGGCTAGGCTTGTATAGGCCCTAGGGCTAATAGCCTAATACCTACCTATGAACCTATGAACCTATAAGGGACACCACATTAAAACACACACACCATTCTATTAACAGGGAAAGTAATTAAATGCATCCAGCCAAACAGAGGTGTAACTAGGGTAAGATGAAAGGCATGGCTGACCCAGGTACAAGGTGTTAGGGGGTGCGAACAGTAGATGCTGATGCTATGGTGCTACATGCAAAGTGCTAAACTGCTTCAGCCATGAGCACAAGTACAGTATCAAGAGAAAAATGAAGCACTGCAACGTCAAATGAATTTATTGCAAGAATAAAGCTTTTGGATACGATCCTTCATCAGTACAACCATTTAAAATAGAACCACAGTTAAATATAAATTCAATTGATCACATGATATCACATAGCCAATAAAATGCAATAAAACTCATGCATATTAAGTTTTAAAGAATAAGACTCATTTTAAACACATTTGTTTTAATTTTAAAATTGGTTTAAGAGAAACCATTTTGTTGATTCCAGGTGGGTGGTCAGCATTCAACCACACAATCCATTCATATTCTTTCAGCTCTAAATTATTATTTAAATCACCACCCCAATATTCTTTGTTATAATATCCAAAACCCTAAAAGTAAAATGATGCTCTTCACCATTTTCTTTTAAGTGCTGAGTTAAGGAATTACTCATGACATCCCTTCGTATTTCATATCTATGTCCTACAGCATTCCAGTTAGCCACCCTGTTATAATGTAAGTTATGCTCATAGTTAATAACTATCCCATTATAACTTCATTTTTATTTCAAACAGGAACTGAGATGAAAATGTCATTCAAGCTTTTGATTTATTACCCTCTAAAGTGGCAGTCTAGTACTGTCCTTTGGTTTTGTTCTAAGGTTAATAGTCAGTCCTTACCTTTGATATACCTAATATGTTCAATACCAGTACATTTCATTATCACAAAAATGACTTCCATTACATTGCAGGAAGTACTTACTTAACTAGACAGTCTATACTTGCATTCCTCATGTCCCAAGTAATGTTCTCTTCTTTGTTGAAATTTAGTCCGATATAAGACCTAGATCTTCACAACTGGATTTTTCAAGTAAAAGTTCACTTCCGTTTGAATTAGCTGCTGATATTCTCCTGTAGACTGCTGAGGAATGATCTAAGCCTAACCTACAAATCATCCTCTGATCCCATTCTTATGGACCTGTTGTGCATCCACAAATCAAATATCATCAGAATTACCCAATCTGGGGACCTAAACTCTGTCTGCAACATAAATTGGACATGTTAGAGGAACAAGTATGTGTCTCAGAGACTACCCCTTCTCTAAAATAGGCTTCCTGTACATGTGAAGCAGAGTTCTTTCCTAACCCAATTCAAGTATAATTTGGACCATTGAATGGGGAATATAAAATTTACCCTTGCTATGGCACCTATGTCTTTATTAGACAGAAGCAGCCTGTAAATGCTTGACCACCCATGCCCAAGCCTACATATACCCCTTAAATACCCATGCCCAAGACTTCATATGCCGCTGAAATACCCATGCCTTCATATACCCCTTAAAATAACTCTGGGGTATAAAACTTGTCAGAAACATTTAGGAAGCATGGTTTGGCTTAAGAAGGCCCCTGATATCATTAGCCTAGTATTCACCTATGAACCTGTGTTCACAATTATTTATGTGCAAACCCTAGGTATACTAACATAAACCTTTTGCATGAACAAATCAAAACACAAACTACAAATCAGGCTACAAGTAATATTTTTTTTAAATTGCTATAGTTTTACAATTTATAATACAAACAAATTGGTAACTGGCTATAATTTTGTTCCGTTCCTAGAAATACCTCATTACAAACATCTTCTAAATCATCCTGGTCTTCAAGTTCAAACTGTATCTTTTTTCAAGTCACCTTTGTACTTAATAAACTTTTTAGATGTTTTTCCTTTTGAAAAAGATATTCTTGGGCATGAGCTAATAATTTCTCAAAAGAGTCAGATTGCAGAAGATTAAACTGAGAATAACTAATGCTCCTTTCTTTGACTCATTTTTTCTCTTTTATAAGTGAAAGTGGCTGTTGACCTAAAACTTCACGCCTGGGTTTTTCAGGTGTAAGTTCCTTTCTGTTCATATCAAATATTATCATCAAATCCATATCAAGAGGTTCTTAGAAATAACTGTGTGCAAATAAAACCTGATTTATTGTTCAGTGTTTTGAAATAGTGCACAATTTTCAACAGTTCTGTCTCTCAAAAGTTGAGCATATAAGTGAACCTTTTATTAGACTAATGGGTTGTTTTTGTGACGTCACTTGGTCCTTTATTTAGGTGAAAGTGCTTAAAAATCCAACAAAACTGAAAAAAAATGTTTTGTTGACCGACTTGGTTAAGCACTTACTTATAAATAAAGACTTCATCAGACCCAAGTGACACCACAAAAGCAACCCACTTATGTAACATTACAACTTCCGGTCACACAAAACCACTTGAAACTGTTTAAACAGCATTAATAACAAGTATCATTATTACAAAATAAATCATGTTGTCTTAAATCAAGATTCATAGGAAAGTAACTCACACAAATATTGTAAAAACAGAGAACAACTAGCCCTGAATTGGGTGGTGCTTATGTTGTTGGCTCCAACTAGAAACCTTTTTCCATCTGTTAATGTACAATTTTGTAGTAGTAGTAGGCTTTCTTCCCTCCATTAGTACCTGCTACACATCCTCAGTAAATGGGTGCCTCAAATTGAATATGATTGATGTCAGGGTGTATCAAACACCCTTGTTCTTGTGTGAGTAGATTCAGTCTGAGGAAGCTTGTATTAATTGCCCTTGGCCATTTCCAAAAGAAGAGATAACCATGGTTGTCTAGGCCAGAATGGTGCTGGGGGAATTCCTTCTGAATCTTCAGAAGTGCCCTGGATATTAGTGGAAAGGGTGGAAAAGCACACAGATGCATTCCTAGCCAAGGAAGAGAAAAGGCATCTGTCTTCCAGGCCTTCTTGCATGGATTCTTGGAACAGAATCTCACCATTGATTGTTCAGAGAGGAGACAAAGTTTTCTACTTGAGGATCTCATGACAGATGGATCAAATCTTGAGAGACCCCCTGATCTAGTTTCCAATTGTGAGGGGCTGCCCTCGTCTTGCTTAGCTTGCCTGCCACATAGTTTTGGTCTTCAAAATGTATGATGCCTGTAGAGTGAGACTGTGCTGTGAAGCTGTATTCCAAGCTAACATGGCAAGTCTGCAAAGGGGGTAAGACCTGGATGTTCTTCGTGTTATACTGTTGCAGTCCTGACTTGTTGGATTTCATGCAGTGAAAGCCCTTGGCTGACCTGACTACCTGAGAAAAAAATCTCCCTGCTCCATAGGCTGGCAGACGTCCTGAATGATGTCATATGCTTGGGTATATAGGGAGCCAGCCGATGTTATGACATCAGTCTTTTCTTGTTGTCGGAGCCTGAAGCAGTGTTTCAGTGCATTGGTCAGTCCACACCAGAGAAAAGTCATCTGAAAGCTAAGTAACCCATTGGGGAACCCTTTTTTTCTTTGCTTAACTCATGTCAGATAAGGTGAAAAATTGTCTCCATTATGGTAAGCAGAATCCACACTGAGACTTCCATTCACTTTGTGTTACCTGTTTAGACCTAGATCATGATGTACCTAACTGTTGTTTCTGTGCCTGTTTCTACTCTAAGACTATTAGGTATAGGGCCGACATCTTAGCTAGGCACATTAGTCTCACAACTAGTTCTCAGCATCCAGCAGCATCTGACGGTTGTTCTGAGGTTGAGCTTCCTAAGCACAAGACAGATAAAGAAAAGTGACCCAAGCTTAGGGCCTCAGATGACAATCTTTCTCCATCATTCAGTCCTCCAAGGCTCGTGATTGCTGAAGAGGGCAAGGAGCTTTCACAGCCTCCTTCCACGGCTGAGGTGGTGGCACTTGGCCTCTCTGGGATCCCTCAAATTCTGAACAGGCCTTTTTATTGGGTTCATCGGTTGGGTCTGCAGCCACTCAGCAGGCCTTGCCTTCCAAACAGCATGCTTTAACTGATGACGCTCCTTTGCAGTGTCTGCCTGTAGTAGTTATTCATTCTTCCAGAGAGACTAGTCATCAAAGTTGTGGACATTCCTAGGTCCGGGTCTATGTTAGTTCATCGACAGCTTAGGTTGTCGAATCTGTAATGATCGACACCTAAGCGTCGAACTTGCAAAATCTTGGTCATTTCAGCGAATTCTTTCCTCAGAAAAGAAGTTGCTTGGCCGTTATCGGGGATTTGCCCTTTCGGCAATGTGGAGCGATCTCGGAGTTGGTATATTTAGTTAGGCAGGGGGGGGGGGGGCAAAGCCCCCCACTTTATTTAAGTCAAAAAGTTAATTTTGTTTGCAGATGACCTACTGAATTCTTTCTGAAATGGCCATTAGGCGATTTTGCAAGTTTGACGCTTAGGTGTCAGTCATTACAGATTCGACAACCTAAGCTGTCGATGAACTAATATAGACCCTCCCTAGGTCCAAGGCCAAGCTATCTCAAAGAAGAGAACTTCCTCAGGGTCTACTCCCAGGCCTACCAGCTCCCACTCACAGGGATATCAAAATTATTTAGTCAGGTTAGCTGAAGGATTACTCTCCCTGGTCAGATCTAGATAACCCACCACTGAGTCTTTCCCAGGGAAAAGAAAAAGGGATCCTACCCCTAAACTTCTTTCTGATCCCTTTGAAACTGATGTGGATTCTGACCAGCAGGAGTCTGTTTTTGATAAAGGACCTTCCCTGACCTTATTTTAGGAGTCAGATTCCAAACAAAACTTGGCTTCTGCTTCTCTCCCTTTGGACATTATTTTTGGAGGAACTCTTCATGCCATGAAGGAACATTTCCAGTGAGAAGTACAGGATTGCCCTCAAGCCAAAAAGAGGATTAGGGACTTCCTTGACCTCCCAGAACACAAGCCTCTTGTCGTTCCTCCTGTTTTAGAGGTTGTAAAGGATGGTTTATTGGATTCCTCTTTGAATCCTGATTCTCTTCCTCCAGCCTCTCAAAAATCAGACAGGATGCTGGACTCTAATAAGCACCTCTTTAAGAACCTTTCTGCTGATGCAGAGGTTGTCACCCCAGGACCCAAAAGGCTAGAAACAGTTTCTCTATAAACCCTTTACCAGCTGATAAAGAGAGCAGTGCTATTAATAGATCTGACAAAAATGTTTACACTTTTGCCACCTTAGCTATGAGGGCACTTAACTGCCAGTTCCACATGATTAAATACCAGCAGACCATTTTGGATTAGCTGAAGCAAAAAGTCACCACCCTTGAGGACAAAAACCTTTCCAAGGAATTATTAGACCTTTGTCACTTTAGCTCTAAAGTAGCTAGGCATTCCTTACACTGTGGCTGTGATGCTGCTGAGGCTTCCAGCCAGGCTGCAGCCACTGGCTGTGTTATTGGAAGACATGCATAGCTAAGGGAGCAATGTCTCCTTGAGCATGTCAAGTCAAACCTCTTGGATGCCACTGTGGACAAGGACTTTCTCTTTGGGCCTAAAGCTGAGACTGTACTTAAGAAGATGGAAGATAAAGTTAAATCTATGCACACTGTGAAAGACTTCCTTCAAGTTCAGCCACCTGGGTTTAGTAGAAACTATCCCTGTAAACATTGGTCCTTTCCAAAAGCAGACATCAGAAACTCCATAGGGAAAAGACACAAAGGCAAAATAAATTGCAAAGACCCAGGCAGTGGGAAGTGGAAGTGGAAGACATGGGAGTTCTAGGCCACTGGCCTCTGACAGAGAGCAACAATGACTCATCCATCCGTCTGTCTTTCAAGGGAAGTGGGAAATTCAGTTCAGAAGCAAACACATAAACTGGAAAGAGCTGATGGCAATGCAAAAAAGCCTGATAGCATTCAGAGAAAAATGGAAACCAGGGGTCCTGCTAGTCAAAACGGACAACACCATAATTGTGGTACATAAATAAGCAGGGGGCATCCATTCCTACCCTCAGTGTCATCTTGCAGTGCAGTTTTGGGAGGTAACTCACTCTCTGGGGTTGCATCTCTTGGTACAATGCCCTCCAGGTGCTCAAAATACACTAGTAGATCACCTCAGCAGAAACCTGATGGATCCCTGTGAATGGAAACTACATCGGAAAACATTTCTCAGCATAGTTACAAAATGGGGAGTCCCCAGATAGACCTCCTTGCCACTATGGAAAGTGCTCAACTGAAAAGAATCTGCTCCAGGAGCACACTACTCTCGGCCTAAAGAGAAATAATCTCTCTTTCCTTTGGACTCACCTCTTCATTTATGCATTCTCACCCTTACTTCTACTTCCTCTGGTGCTTCTAAAAATAAGGGAAGAGGGAGCCAAGAGCAATACTGCTAGCCCCAGACTGGCCCAGGCAGCATTGGTATCCCCTGCTACTCAACCTAGCCAGTTAAAGCCCATGTCAGTTACCTCAGAGGGTTGCCCTCCTGACTCAGAACAAAGGAAAGCTTGTATATCCCAGCCTGCAAACACTCAAACTCTCAGCCTGGATAATCCCACAGCATCCAGGACTGAGCTCACCCTAAGCAAGTAGGTTCAAGACATCCTTGAAGAGGCCAGAAGTCCTAGTACTAAGAAACCTTACTCAGCTAAATGGAAAAAAATTTCCATCTGGGGTCAGCAACAGGGCCACATTTCTGCTTTAGCGAATGTCTCCATCATCCTAGATTATCTGGCTAGTCTGGTTGACAAGGGCCCATCCTATTCTTCCAACAAAATTCATGCCTCTGCCATTTCAGCCCACGTTCATAGGTTCATAGGTGTGTACTAGGCTAATGGCTCTGGAGGCTTTACAAGTCTAGCCCATAGAAGTGCCTTGGCATTGTGCCGCCCAATGTTAGTTCCCAGTGCCTCTATCAAGTAGAGCCACTGGAGTGATCCCTGGGGTGAACTTTCTATTTCCTATCCACTCATCAAGATTTCTCTTGACGAGGGCCAGTGAGGTGCTCTGCTTAACATGTATGGGAAGTCTATTCCAGAGCATGGGCAGTCTCTGGATTATGAACCTGTCCCTCAGGCATGTTCTGTTGATTGTGGTAATGAGGTTGAGTTCTCTGGAGTGTGTGGTGTGGAGGGACTGGGATTTCTTTAGACGTAGCATTTCTAACAGAGCTGGGTCAGACATGGCTTTGTAAATCAAGCAGAGCTTGCCTCTTAGTAGATGATATGAGACAGAGAGTAGATGGAGTTTTTTGAGTCTGTCTATGTAGGACATCTGTCTAAGGCCTAGGATTCTCTTCATGAGGTACTTTTGTGGCCTTTCCAGCTGTTGCATGTGTCTAGTGAGGTACATGCCAAATGGGACATTATACTCGATGATTGGCCTAATGAGGGAAGAGTAGAGAGAGAGAGATGATGACCTCTTTCTTCCTGGATGAAAAACCCTTCGTAATAAAATGTGCCACATAGAAGGATTTTCTGACCACAGTGGCAATGTGGTGGACGAAGGAGAGGTTGCTGTCAACCTGTGTCCCCAGATCTCTTATAACACCTTCAATGGGCTCCCATTGATGTGGTAATTCGTGGCAACTGAGTTTTTCCCAAAGGTGATGATGCATTTTTTGGCATTGAGCTTAAGGCCATGGTTTTGACACCAGTTATTGGTCTCAGTGAGGCCTTTCTGTAGGATATCTATATCACTTAGGAAGTTAATAATGGCTCCCAGCTTGTTGTCATCTGTGAACTTGGTCAACCAGACTCCCTCCACATTGGCCTGGACTTCTGAGAAGTAGATGCCAAACAGGAGAGGACCCAGGACTGATCCCTGTGGGACTCCACTCATGACTGGTTGGCAGTCTGACTTGGGAGTCTGCTACTTTCACACTATGGGTTTTGTCTGTGAGCCAATTTGCAACCCACCTAGTGATATAGGGGTTGATGCCTAGTTTGGTGAGTTTATCAATAATTTCTGAGTGATTAATGGTATCATAGGGCTTGGCCAGATTGAAGTAGGCTATATGAACTGCCTTGCACTCATCCACAGCTCTGGTGACTGACTCAAAGAAGTCAGTTAGGTTGAACAGGCATGATCTACCTTTCACAAAACCAAATTGTGTGGGATCTAGAGTTTGGAGATACCCTATATCCCTGTTAATTAGGTCCATGATGATGCACTCCATAGCCTTACATGTCAGACTTGTCAGGCTAATGGGGCGATAATTCCCAAGGTCTGTAGTCACTCCCCCTTTATGGAGAGGGATGACTGTAGCAGTGCACCATTTGGTAGAGACATTGCCTGAGTTGAGGCTATGATTGAACAGGGCACACAGATGTGGTGCCAGTTCATTTTGTAGTTTGTGTGAAACAAATCCAGGAATATTTTGGGTCCCATGGAAGCTGCATTCTTGGCCTTGGACAATGCAACTTTAACCTGTGCTGCAGTAATGCTGGGTGCCTGGAATTCCTTCGGTATTATGATTGGTCCTTTGGGGGGGGGGGTAACGTTGGCACTGAATCTGTCTGCCAGTATGTTGGCAATATCTGTTGGCTCAGTGTAGGAGGTACCATTGTGCAGTAACTCAGAGCAAACCTGGGTATTGCCATGGAGATTCTTGATATAACTGTAGAAGGCTTTCGGGTTGTTTTTAGTGTCTGCCGCAATTCTGACTTCATAGCTGGCTTTAGAGGTTTTGATGAGTGATCTCAACTTTATGTTGAGGCCTATAAGGGAGTTTTTCCAAACTTGGGACTTCACCTTTTTCTGCAACAATTTTTTTTCTTCTGTAGTAGAGATTATTAATGGCAGGAGAACACTAGATTGGCTTCCTTTTTTTGGAAAAGAGCGTCTTGGTTCTGTTAGGTATGGCTAGTTCCATGCATTTATGTATGTGTTTGTACAGTGCATTGGTGTATGATTCGGCAGTCATGCATCTATTTTCCATTGACATGGGTGCCATGAAGTTAGCCACTTCTGTTTGTAGGCTCCCAGCTTGCTGTCATCTGTGAACTTGGTTGGGTTGTTTTGGAATGTGGAGTGAGAGTCTTGGGACATGGTTGGGGACCTATAGCAGGCTACAACCTGAATTGCCATCTTACCAAATGTAGTTATACCTGAAGTATCTCAGATGTGTTATGCTGGGCTACTAGTCTGGAGGTGTGCATATCCTTTATAAATATGGAGACACCACTGCCTTTGGAGCTTAGGTCCATGTTCTGGGGTTGAAAGGTGTGGAATGAATTCTAGCCTGGTAGCGCAGGAGTGCTTTCTGCTGCTTTAAACCAGGTTTCCATTACAGCACAAATGTCAATGTTCTCTGTTTTGATGAGTGCTTTGAGCAAGTGCAAGAACCCTAGCCAGTATCCGGAAGCCCAGGGGTGACCAGATGGAGGCCATCTCTGGCAAAGCATCGAGGTCTGTCAATCATGTTATCCCAAGAAGACAGATACTGGATCCCCTTAGAATGACACCAGAAACTTAACCAATTGTTGAAATCAATCATTTTCTACTTGTACTGCAGTATCATTCTGGGCGATGGTAGGATGCTGCTCAGGGCTAGGGTCATACCTGCTTGGGCCACATAATCCGAGAGCTTCTCCATGCTTCTTTTCATGTAGTCCAGGGAGGTGCATCTCAGGTCATTCACACCCACATGGACAGTGACAGAGTCATACTTGTACTTGGTGTGGAGTGACCTGAGTGTGTGTGTTATGTGTTGGATTCTGGCACCTGATAGACAGCTGACTGTTACAATCTCCTTATTCAACCTAGTGAGTGGAACATCAGTATGCCTCACTATTGAGTCACCTATGATTAGTGTATTGGGCAAGCTGTTTTTCCTTAGGGGCTTAGGTTGATGGGCACACTGTGTAGGTGAGCTATGTGTCTTGTCGTTTGTGCAGTGTTGTGGTAGTCAAGTGCATTTCTGCCTTGGAGGTCTCTGCTGTTTGGGTAGATTTCTATTGAGATCCTCCACAAAGGTGGGTGTGTGGTTTATGTTTTTATGTGAGAGCTGTGATGGTGGGTGTTCTGGTGGGCTACGTGTTACATGTGGTGTGGTGCAGGTGTTGACCTTCTCCTCTTGACCAGCTATTCTGGCCTTGGCTTGACAGTGCATGACTTTCTTTTATTTATTTTATTTTCATTTATTTTTATTTTGTTTTACATTTGTTAACTGGGATGGTCCGACTGGACGAGGTCCATTTACAGCAGAAGCCCAGGGAGAAAAGCTCCACTTAATTAATACAACAGACAATGATAATAATACATAATGTAAAGTAAAAACTTTGTTATTGAGCATTATTTTGTGCATAATAGAACAGTACGCAAAGAAAGATCATATCAACAATATATACATGTGAACATTAAGTTAGTCATCAAAATATACAGACAGAGATCACAACAACATTTCCAAATGTCAAGGGATACCATTTGTTACTTCCATTTTTACCGAGGGTCTGATAATTGGAGAGAAGAACAAAAGATGGTGGCAGCATACACTAGGATTAAGTAACACATGGACATAGCCAAGAGCTAATAAGATGAGACTTAAGGGAGTTTTTGAATTGTTTGGTATTATGTGCAGAAGTCACAGAGGGAGGGAGATTATTCCAACTTTTTGCTATACTGTGAGAAAATAGAGCTTTACCTGCTGTGTTGTTAGCTGTGGAGATAGAGAAGAGTGATTTGTTGGCAGAGCGGAGTGGTCGATTTGGAATGTAGTTAGTCAATAGTTCCCTAAGGGCTGGAGTTTTTTCAGAATATTTTAGGTTGTTATAAGTTATGACTAGTTGGTGGTAGGTTAATAACTGTGGGAGCTCAAGCCACTGAAGTTGCCTAAGAGGTATACAATGGTGTGTTCTAAAGAGGGAATTTTTTGCACAAACATGGTGATTTTATTATAACATGACTCAAGTTTCTCCAGGTCAGATTTTCTTACATAGGTGAGAATAGGTGCCACATACATGAGTGTGGAAAGAAGGTGGGTTTGAGCTAGAGTGACCTGAGCTTGATCTGATAGAAAATCTTTTTGTCTATATAGGGACCCCATTTTTGTGTACCTTTTTAATAGTTTGAGAGATATGGATGTCAAAGTGTAGGTTGTTATCTATATCGAAGCCAAGCAGCTTGGTGTGGAGAGAGGGTGAAATGACAGTTCCATTTTTGGGGGAAATAGAGAAGGAGAGTGGAGTGATTTTTGATTTGTTTGGGGTAAATTAAAGTAGTTTTGTTTTGTTGGGATTTAAGATAAGTTGAATATCTGTGATCCACCTTTCTACTGAGGTAAAAGATTCCTGGGCGAGATGCTGTAGGGTGGTGAGATTTGGGGCGGAGCAGATCAGGGTGGAATTGTTTGCATACTGTATGAGTGAAGCCTGTAGGGTAGAGGTATGTAGATTATTTGTAAAGATAGAAAAGAGGAGTGGACCGAATATGGAACCTAGAGGTACACCAATGGTATTTGGGAGTAAAGATGATATAACTCCTTGCCACTGAACAGCTTGTTGTCGGTCTGATAGATAGTTTTTAAACCATGCCAAAGTGTTAGGGGCAAAGGATAGAGAGGTATGAGTATCTATTAAAATGGAGTGGGAAACCATGTCAAATGCTTTGGAGAGGTCCAGGAATAGGTATTAGCATATATACAAGGAGCGCAGTGCACACTTATATTATGGTGGTTTTACATTGTATTAAACCACAAGGTCAGACTTTTAGGTTTGTTGATAACAAACTTTTTTACTGTTGGGCGACAAAAGAAGAATAGAAAATGCTTGTTTTATGTGACCTTATTTGACAATATGTAACAGAGTAATAGAAAACTTTGACATTTTATAAGCACAATGTATTTTAGGTGGATTTGTACCTTTAAAAAATAGTGATGTCATGATCACTATAAAAAGGTGAAAAGGGGCGAAGTACAGGTGATTTGAAAAAGTTTCTGAACTGTTGGCAACGAAAAGCATTTTATTTTGTGTTGTTTTAACTAACCAAATTTTATCGAAGTTGATATCACTTAAATAAACAACTTTTTATTTTGGCGCAACACGGTGTGGTCGACAGTTGCTTTATTGGGCTTTTTGCCATTTGGACCTAAGCACAAAGAAAGAAAGAACATTAGGTCAGGTAAACCTGTTTTACTTCGTCCGTTCATCTGCAGCCTTTTTCAGTGTTAGGTCCAGGAATATAGCAGATACAAATCTGTTGTTATTTCTATGTTGGTTAACCAGGTTTGCGAAAGAGAGAAGGGTTGAAGTTGTGCTGTGGTGTGGGCAGAAAACATGTTGTGTAGAGGAGAAGAGATTGTTAGAGTCTAGGAAATGCATGACCTGAGAGTGCATGCATTTCTCAAGTATCTTTGATAAAGGAGACAGAATGGCTATGGGGCGATAGAGAAATCATAGGAATTCCCACCCTTATGAAGGGGAATAATGTAAGAGGTTTTCCATAGTAGAGGGATGTGGGATTCCTGTATGGAGCGGTTGATTAAGATTGAGACTGGGTAGGATAGACAGTCGGCAGCCATTTTTAGGAAATGAGCAGGTATACCAACTGCTGCAAGAGTAGTGGGTTTAAGTTTTAACATGTACTTTTTTATTGTTGAGGTTGGCACAGGAGAGAATGTAAAAGGAGGTGAGTTGTTAGGAGTTGTTGGTATGGATGAGTAGCTATTTTTGGAAAGATGAGTTGATAGTGATTTAATGGATTCAATAAAGTGGTGATTAAATTGGGAGGCTATATCGCTGTCTGTTTTTGTAGAGGTGGAGGTGGGAGCTGGTGTGGAGGTTTTACCAGGTTTTAGTAGGGAGTTTATTGCATGCCAGAACTTTTGGGGGTTATTGGAGTGTTTATTTTGTATATCTAGAAAGTAGTTCTGTTTATCAAGCTTTATTTGTTTTTTGACCTGATTCCTAAGGTGTTGAAAGTTTTGTTTGGATAGACTAGTGTTATCTTTCTTCTAGGTTTTCCATGCCTTGTCTCTGGTTTTTAATGGGGCTCTAGTGGATTTAGTAAGCCAAGGAGCATAGTGTTGCTTAGCTCTAATTTTTCTTACTGGGGAAACTGAATCAAGGATGTTAATAAGAGTACTAATAAAACAGTCCACTGCTTGGTCTAGGTCAAGGCTGTGTAGTGGTTCCCAGTTACATTTTTTTAATATAGTGTTAAGTTCTAGAGGGTTAACATTGCGATCATTTTTGACTTGTCTATAGACTGTAGGTGTGTGTAAGTTAGTACATTTTTGTAGGAGGAAAGTAGGGAGGTGGTCACTAAGTCCGTCAGGTAGACTACCTACTTGGTAGTTATGTTCAGAGTAATTTAATAATGTCCACTCTAGTATAGATTCCTTATAGGATTTTTTTGTCTACTCTAGTTGGTTCTTGAATGAGTTGAGAAAATCCATATAGGTTGATGTGGTTAGTGGGGTTTTTAGAATTACAAGCTAGACAGTCAGTGTTTAGGTCACCTAATAAAATATGTTCCTGAGGGAGATTATCTTTAGACCATAGAATCTCCTCAATTATTGGAACATTATTACCTGGAGGGATATACGCACAGAGAATATTGATGCTCTTTTTCTTATTTAACAGTAGGACAGAGCCTACAATCTCAGCAGTATTAAATTTAGGTAGAGGAGTTGGTAGAGGTTGGAGAGAAATTGTATTTTTATAGACAATTGCAACGCCTCCACCCTTCTTTGCTGTTCTATCTAGGCATATGATATTATATCCTGGAGGGAGAATTTCTTCATTCTGTGTACTGGGTATTGGCCAGGTCTCTGTTATGGTAAGGATGTTAGGGGAGTAGTGAGTTACGAATGTGTGTAAGTGAGGAAGTCTGTTTGATATACTGCGAGAGTTACGATTGATAATGAGTAGATCTGCGGTGTGTTTGTTTTGGGGTATAATGTTGCTTGGCCCTGGATTTGGGTGAATATCCCCCGAGGTAAGGAGGTATTTCTTTAATGAAAGTTGAAGCTTGGTAGTTTGTAAAATATCTCTGTGGAGTTTACTTGATGTTTTTCTAGTGTAGAATAGTGAAACATACTTCTTGCGTAAAAATAGTATTGTGTTGTCACTAAATAAAGAGGGGGCTATAGGAAAGCTTATGTGTGTAATAGGTGTGAAGTTATGTGTTGTATGGTAGGTGGTGTGTGGTAGTGGTATGGTTGTGTGTAAGGATGTAATGTAGGTTAGAGTTGTGAGGGTTAGTAGGAGAGATGAAAGTAAGGCCTGCATAGTTTGGGTTTGTGGTATTTGGATACAAGTGGTAAATTAGGGGTGTGGTTAGGGTGGTTGCAGGTGAGTGGCTGTAGGGACTGGTCAGGTGATTGGGGGTTAGAATAAATGTAGAAGTAGTGGGGGCGGGTGGAAATTGGGGGCAGGGTAGGGGAGCGGAGTGAGCCGAGCATACCGAGGTGAATGGAGCAGGGCTCAGCCACCACGAGATTACAGAAACAATCAGTGAGCTGTAATCAGGGTTAGCAGGAAAAAACAGCCAAATTTTGGTAAGTTCAGTATATCTGCTTCCCTGTAGTGCACTGGTAGACTCTTGGCAGTGTGTTGCCACCTGGTGGCCAAAGTAAGTTACAGCCAGAAAAAAACTAACCTGTGTGTATGCTCATCTGCCTTGTAGTAATACTTTAAATAAGGAGCAGTTCACTTTTTTAAAAGCAGATAGTTTTAAAAACAGATTCAGAGTGTGGATAAATTGCAATAGAAGGAACACCTACAGTTTAAAAGGCTGTGCTCTTTAGTTTGGTTTTGGAGCTGCTTTACGCAAGTAACTGAAGCAGATTTACACTCTTTCACAAGGTATTTTGCTGGGTGAGTCTGCTGGGCATGGGATGACCACAGAGTGTTTAACCCGTCGGAAGAAGTGTTTAGAAGGCTGTGCTCTTTAGTTTGATTTTGGAGTTGCTTCAGGTAGGTGACTGAAGCAGATTTACACTCTTTCACAAGGTATTTTGCTGGGCGAGTCTGTTGGGCAGGGGATGACCACAGAGTGTTTAACCTGTCGAGAGAAGGTTCTAAAGCCAGAGAGAACAAAAGCAGGGGGGAGTAGAAGCTTCCATCCAATTTGAATATATAAGAGCATCTCTCACAAGTCTGAGTGTTGGGAGGTAAGAGGAGAAGTTTGTCTGTGTACGTGAGGCAGTTGTTACACTGCCTCAGAATGTCTAAGTTCACCAAGTTAGTAGGAGAAAGTACAGGGAACTGACTTTTAGACATGCCAGGAGTGATGGTCATTATTATTAAGTACTGGAGCTGTTTCCTGATAGATTACTTTTACAGGAAAAATGTCACTCAAGATGTCTGAGTCTGTACAGAGCACTGCCAAACACTTGAGGGGAAACTAATACGTAGACCCTGAAAATTTAAGGATGAAGTATTTAGGCACATATTCTGAAGTTAGAAAGAAATCAAGCAGTACTTACTGAAAAATAAAGAATTAGCTTGTCAAGAATGATGAAAAGAGGGGAGTCGCATGAATGGCTACTGCCTGGCTACTACTAATTCAGCTTCACTCTGTTGGGATACAATACTCCTTTGCTTTTTCTCTCACCAGAAGCAAAATTTTAGCACCAATCCCAAGAGGAGAAGCAGGCCACGGCCTGTTTGGTGATACACAGTCTTGTCCCAGAAGATGGAAGGATCTGCAGGCTTGTAGCCTTTTTATTGGTAGATGCCTCAAATAGCAACCAGACCAATCAGGTACGTTAAGCACAGACATTTACTCTACAACCAGAAAGAGTCGGGAATCAATGCACTCAGCTCCTACTCTCACCAGGATCAGAATATAAGCACAGATTTCAAGCTGTCACCTATAAAGCCATTATTAATCTTTCTGGTGATCAACAGTCTTCAGGAAATAATGTAACTGCACGGTTTACCTTTACATGTGCGTAATGCACGTGTGAAATACAAAAGTCTGAAAGGACTTTTTCAAGTTTTCGGAAGGTCGAAAGCAGAATGCATCCAATGTGCAATGATCGAATGCACAGTAACGTTCGCTCATTGGAGATTCGGCATTTTTGGTGCAAGGTGCACTATAGTGGGGATCGGGAAGTGGACCCTTTCCACAATGTAGTGCGACCTCGGAGTTAGAATAATAAAGTAGGGGGTGTGGGGGGTGCAACCCCCACATGGGGGCTGCAGGGGGCGCAGCCCCCCCTGCATTACACTTTGTCTTTGAATTGAAGGTCGAAAATCAGCGAATCTGGTTTTCGATTTGCTGATTTTTGAACTTTGGTGCAGATTGGACTGACAATTGCTGTCATTCCGGTTCTCACAAAGGGCCATTCGGTAGGTTGATTTTCAACCTTTCAAAGGTAAACCAACTGCACTCCTTCTGTCACCAGGAGAAACCAGAAGCACTAATCCCAAGATGAATACTGAGAGGCAGCATGTGGGGTCTCCAATAACTAGTTGGTGGTCTTGCAATAGATGCTTAAAGGTAAGATGAAAAAAATGGTTTATCCTGAACACTGCAGTGTGCACTAGAGGAGTTAGATGTGAAAATAGGTAACAAGTTTTACCTGTCTAAAAAGTTAAGTTTTACTGGAGATTCACTATTTTTAAAACAGCGAGATAGATTGAAAGGGGTGGTCACTTTTGATTTTTGGTATTATGGAATGCAGTAGTATGGCCAATAAATTTAAATAGTTGAAGGGGAGTGATTTCACAAAATGGTAATTTTGTGCTTACTCACACCAGCCAGTGAAAGCAGAGAGGGAATGTAACATATGGTCAAATTAACATAAAGGGCAGACAACTAGAAAGACAGTGGTGTTTAAGAACACAGCAATAAGCAGGTGGGAAAAATTTCTGTCTGACTCACAAGAGACAGAGCTGTGGTCTCTTTTCAAATTTTAATATGCAGTTAAAAGCAGAATACAAGTAAAACACAGTGTAAAGAAAACAAATCACAGTATACAAAATAGAAAAACGCAATAAAGTAATGCAAAATACAGCAAATAAAAAGCAAACTAACCTTTCCCTTTACAGCAAACAGGAGCAGAGTCTGGGTGAGCCTTTCACACCCCCTGCTAAGGCAATTCCTTAGGGGGGTGATCCACATCAGACCAAAAGGAATGAGTGTAGGTTTTGGAAAATACTTCAACAAATCAACTCATAGTATTTTCTGAGGGACTGAGAAACCTCAGTGTTCTTCCACTAAAACACTGGCACATTCTAACAATAGTGTCACAGAGCAAGAAACCCCCAAAAGGGAGAGTCAGAAATTGAGTTCTCTTCTGAGTCTGAACCATAAATCTAAGGAAAAACCCTGTATCCATCTCTGCATTTTCCTGTTCAAATTCAGAATCTTGTCTCTCTTCAGGAAAAGAGGAATTCCTCTTTCTTTTACCAGAAATGTCTTTACAAGAAGGATCAATAGCCTGAATTAAATATTGAGCCAGACCCAGTGAAACTTCACCTAGCCAAAAAATTTGGGGAAGAGTACATACATGCTTGATTTTATGTTTCTTTTTGACAGGAGTAATGGGGCCAACCATGTTACTTATGGCAGCAGCTGTTTCCCCAAGGATGGAAGCAGCATTCTGACACAACATAGAAACCATTCCCGTTCCCGTTCCTAGGACCACCAAGAGTGGCTCTCCCTTGCCCACTGGGGGAACCCCAATAGCTGCAGAGGATGTGGCTAACCCCTGATCCATAATGGTTGTAGGTGATCTAGGATAAAAGATGAGTGGTCTAAGGTACAACAAATGACCAGAGCAGAGTCACTCACCTGCAGATGAGGCAAACTGCTAACCTACTGTAGTGGCAAAGACTGCTTAATTTTTTTTCTTTCTTTTTCATTGGAAGAAGGACCAAGTATGGTATTACTAGTCTGGTTATAGTCAAGCCAAAAATGGTGTATCTTTCCCAGGAAGACAAGCAGGAACTGCCAGTAAAGACTACCAGCCCACAAGAGTTGTTTTTTTTGACAGAAACAAACACAGTAAAAAGCAGTTTAAAACACTATGCCAGCTCCACAAAAGAAAAAATAAACACAGAAAAAAGTGGTTTTAGTTACTTTACACTACTTTTTAAACTGACAGGAAAAAGTGAGTGCTCTGTTGAAAGTACGCTATAGTTTCGAGACAGTCCATTAAAACAAAACACTCCTATCTTTAAAATAACTTTCCTAAAGAGGAAAGTAATAAAACATCAACAAATTAAGAAAAATGGAAGCTTTTTTTCTCCCAAAGGGAACATCTCTGCCTCGCAAAGGAAAGCAAAAGCAGACCATCAGTCTTAGAGTACTCCAGTGGCAGTAAAGCTCTGAAGGGCTTCATGCCGAGTACTCCAGTGGCAGTAAAGCTCTGAAGGGCTTCATGCCGAGTACTCCAGTGGCAGTAAAGCTCTGAAGGGCTTCATGCCCAGACTTGCCTTTTTATCAGCTCAACCCAAGCAGCTTGACAGTTTGGGCAGAAAGAAGGTGCCCAGAGGCTTTGGAAGCTAGCAGGATATAAACCGTATAGCTAAGGCTACTGCAACAGTGGACAATGCGATGAACATCTACAGTTAATAAGTTAACATGAAATTGTTTAAACCAAGTAGAACTAGTAGAAGTCATTGCATCTGACAACATTTTTCTGGGAACTGCTTACTTAATGAAGTATTTAAAAGTGATGTCATTGTTGTACTTCAGAAGAAGTTTCATAGATTTTTAAGAATAAGTGTTGCAATACACATTTTGTTGTTTCCAAATTATTGCTGAGCTAGTTGCACCTGATCTTTATTATTTCTGTATTTCTTATTTACAGTTAAAATGGTACTTTTCCGTTAATGGGGCAGCAGTCGTCATGTTTTTTGTACAACCTAAGTGGAGTCTCAGTGATTGCAATCAACGTAGCAAGGAACTCTGAGTTGGTTCCTTGCTGTGCAGAAAAGTAGCCCTGTCCATGAACCACATGACTAGGGTTTAATTGCTACCTTGTGTACCAGAGGAGTTAATGAGGACTGGGAGAGGAGCGAAGAGGCATGACCCATTCACCTGTTTTACAGTGGGTGCAATGAGTGATGTCCTTGGAAGATATATACCTGCTGTACTACTGGCATTTTCCTGTCAGCATAACAAAATCACACACATCTCCCAATGTAAAAATCAGCCCAGATTTGAAATCTCCCACTAAAAACGTGACTGAAAATGTCACACGAAAAACGTGTGTGGATCGACAAATTATAACTCAGAATGTATCTTGCTGTGAGGCTGTTAATGTTAAGGACTAGGTGTGTGAGTTTGCAGCTTGAGGTGGAATAATTGAAGGAAAAGCTTGCTGACCTGCTATACAGAGCCCGAAGACATAACTTTTCTATTTCTGGAGTGGTGGAGAAGGCAAAAGGAGATGATTATATCACTATTTTTTGCAAACCAAAATGTCATAATGGAGTGGACCACATTTGGTAGAAATCAAAACTGAATGGGTGCACATACTGTTTATATCTGGGAGCACTATTGCAGATTTCAGGCCCATGCATATCCGATTGAAATTTTATTTCAATTATTCATTTATTTATTCATTTCACATTTGTTTACCGGGAAAGTCCAACTGGGCCATAAAGAACCCATTTTCAGTGGAGGCCTAGGGAGAAAAGCCCCCCAAAAAGTGCTACGACTGCTGTTCCATTAACGGAAAAGTACTGTTAAAATTATTTTCTTTTTATGTTACTCCTCCAGTATTGTACATGCATTAAGCGTTTTGCTGCAGTCGTTCTTTGTGTGATGAAATACAACTAAAGTGTATTACAAGTAAACATGCAACTATGCCATAGTGCCAGCAGGACTTTTTTCTGAGACCTTATTTGGTTATGTCCTTCTAACGGCAAAAATAACTTAGTATTCTTCTTTTAGCCTCACCTTCTAGAATGTAAATGAATGCAGAAAGAGAATAAACATACTAATGTTATGGCATGTTTACCTAGTTAGTCGTACTGATGTTTTCCTGTTACATGAAAACTGCCTGATAGTTATTTAACTAGATTTGGCTTTCATTGCATCAGGATATGGTTCCAAATAATATTCACTGGGAATATTTCTCCTAGTTTTGTTTGTATCCCTCACAATGTACAATAACATAAGATTGTAAGGCATTTGTCTAGTCCCATTGTTCACATCTTAGTAGTGATTTCTGTTCCCCTCTTTCACAAAAATACATGCATTCAATGACATCATTGTGACATGAGAAGTTTTTCACATTTTTGAAATTTTTTTAATTCTCTGTGCACAGACTTTCAGTCTGCTTGGTCGCCAGTTCCCATATGTGTCCATTAATTTCTCAATGCGAGGTGTGATGTCTGTGCAGAGAACTTCGAAAGCTCTCACAACACAATAAAATTGATTTTTCCCTTTCAGTTAAAATATGATTTGTTTTCTTTCCTCTGCCTTTATTACTTGTATACATTTTGCTCTACTTTATTTTTTGAATTTGTAATGTATTTAGTTTTTATTTATACAGTGCTTGTATTCAAGTGCTTAAATAAACTCTTTCACTAAAAATGTGAACCTTTCCTGCAGTGTTGTCTTCTGAAAATAGGGGGCCTGATCCCTACCTTTGCTTACATGACAAGTCTGTTCCCTGGAAATCTGCTCTTCTCCTGCCTTCATTGACAAGAGTGTGTCCCTGTATATGGGTCACTGATATGGCACAAAGTACATTGGTGCCTTAACCCCTAGCAGCTCTGGTATTCTTAGGTTAGCATTACAGTACCAGTCTGGCAGCTTGTGCAGAGGGTTAGGGTCTGTGCGCTGCAGTTTGATTCCCTCAGCTCTCATTTGCCTACTGTATTACCTTGAGCAAGTCTGTTAGCTAGACAATGCTCCTTGGTCACCCCTGAAAAGGGACCCTGTGTCCAGTGGGCCTACCTGGTTAACAAGTGGGTATTATTAGTATTATTATTATTATAGAGGATTATTTGCAGGCCGCTGATCATAACCTGCTTATTATGTGTTCTCAACATGGATACCAAGAAATCCACCTCGAAAGCAAAGCTTCGAGAGGTGAATATTGGAACCAATCTCGAGAACACATAAAGGGTTATGATCAGAGACTCGATCATAATTCTTTGCAGTACATGGAGCTTCATCTGCCCTATGTATTACTAGTTATTAAAAAAGGACTAAATGTTTTGCCACCTTTCTAAGCCATAAAGCACTTAGTAAGTGCTATCAGAAAGACAGTGTAAAAGATTCTGTTATGTCACAAAACATCAGGGACATATTACCAGCACAGACAGAAAGCAGAAACAAAGTTCTTTTTTTATTCTGACACTGTCATTTGCTGGTCAATACAGGCAGACATGATACCTGTCCTTAACAAATGAAGTAGGAGGTGCTTAACATTTGTTAAGATAGGTCTCAGGCTATGAAAGTGCTTAATTGATTGTCTTTTTCTGGATACCAGAGCATCATCACCGCACTCCGTGCACTACCTTGTTATTATTACCAGCCTTTACCTACCTCCACTTACTGTTAGTACTGTCAATATCCCCTATAAGTAATAGGCGCGGTATTGTTTCCATATTTTCCTTATTTGTGTCCGTTTTTGTTTTTCAAATCTATTCTGAGGAGAATGCATAAGGAACTTAAAATGTTTACCTTATTGATCAGATACTTCGCTAATGAGTAATTTATATATGCCTCCCTATTGTTTGAGCTTGTGATGCAGCCTTATATTACAATCCCTAAAGCCAAAAATAGTGGAAAGTTCTTTACTACCTCAAAACCTGACGAACATTTGTTAAGTATGCATAAGATTATGTTATTGTGCCAGCATTAATATTTAAAGCAAAAGTCTAATCTGAAGTCAGCAGGTTCATTGTATACTAGCTCATTACATTTTCAGTGGGGGAAACCATACAGATTAATTAGAAGCACATAACAGTTTAACAGACAAATAGTAAATTACAAGCAGGGAAGACAGTTTTGTTTACCAAGTATAATATAAGAACCAGCATATTTAATGGGGACGGATAAAAAAATGTCGATGATACATTTTTTTTTTATTGGAGCATATAAACTGTTTGGACTTAATGTGATGAAGAAAGACAATTCTCTGCAGCAGTTCCATTGTGTCATGGTGCTCAGTTTAATGTAGTTAGAAAAAAAACAGAACTGAGCTCTTATTTTTTGTTAATTTTTCTTTTTTAATATCTGTTCTACATCCGGCGTCTGGTATATGCCTTACTATTAGCTATTTAATTAGGCATTAATTAATTTTTTATTCAGTCAATATATATTTATTGTTTTGTTTTGTTTGTTGGGAGTGTCCTGCTGGGCAAGGACCCATTTACAGTGGAACTTCAGTTGTAAGAGCACCATCCAATACAATGTAGAAGTAGGTATGCATACAAAAGTAACACTGGTGAATTATTTGTTCTTCTGAGTCTATTTTATTTATTTTTTGACTCAAAAGTCTTGGCTGGGCATATCATATTTACCATGGAAACCCAGGAGGAAAATCTTCAATAGGGGATATTAAAAATACTCACATAAGTATATTACAGAAAAAAAGAGGCCTGGGGAGAGAAGAGCCCCAGACAGATATAAAAATTCAAAATGTAAGTACAAGTGCAAGAATGCAGGACTGCAAAATATAAGAATGAAAAATGCATCAAAGTATTGCTGTAAAATTTACAAAGAATGAAAACTGCTGATGCCTTCAACATTTAGCATGCATTTCCTTTTAAAAGCCACTTTCAGGAGCTACATCCATTTAACTGTTTATTTTGGAAAAGCAATAAAGTTATACATTTTCCATTATGATGGTTTTCCTAGCAAGATTTTATTTTTCTGACTATACAACTGTTTATGCAAGCAATAATGTCTGACAGGGCAGGTGTTACTGAGAAAATAATGCCCACCCATACCTCTCAACCTCTTACCTCAAGACATCTGGGCAAAGCCAAAAAATGAGGAGACAAGGGCCCACAAATAGGAATACATTTTAAATATTACATTTATAAACTTGGAAAGTTGCTAAAATAAAAAGGTTTTGTGTTACCATGCATTTTTCAGAAGGATATGGTGTCTGAAACTCAGATGTCTGCCATTATTTAGTGAATTCAATCTTTACTGGTCTGCTAGAAAAACACAATTTTTATGATTTACCGACCAAAAAATATTAGGCGAAAATGTGGACCATACCTCTCAACTGGACAGATTTTTGCAGAATGTCCAGATTTTTGCCTCATATTTTTGGTCCGCTTTTCATAAAATTGTGGTTTTCTGGCAAATTAGTGGCAAATCATTAAAGACTAAAGTTAGAAAATAATGACAGATAATTGAGTTTCAGACGTCATACCCTTCAGAAAATTCAGGCTAATGCTGTTATTCTATCAACTTTCTAAGTTCGTAAGAGCAATATTTAAAAATTGTCTTTATTTTTGGGCCTTTGTCTCACTTTTACTTATGGCTTTGCAAATGATCCTTATGAACATCAGGTGTTTAGGCCAAAATATGCATATCCTCAGCTAGTGGGGTTTGGCTTTATTGGGCTAAAATTGTCCAGTAAAACGACGAAACAAGTCATGGGCATTCAGAATCGCCAATTAGCTGAAACACCTGATGTTCATAAGGATTATTTGCATATATCCCATGTGCCTCTGATACAAGAGGTTTGGGAGGTCACTCAGTGGAAGTTCTAGCTTTTCTGAAGTTTTCATTTTGTTTATACTGATTGTTTTTTCACTGAACTTCTCACTTATTGTTTTACGGTGCAGTATTTGCAAATCAGGCACATTAGTCTCAGTCAGGAAAGACCTCATTATCGGTTAATTGGCATGTCTTTGACTTGCCACTAACTACTGTTAGTGCAGATCAGCATTTTGCTGCACTAGTTGACAACTGCATTGTATTAGCACAAGAACTGTCCCACACAGAAACACACAGTAAAACACACACACACACACACACACACACACACATATGCACCACATGCCCCATACCTGTCCCTGTTATCAGAATGTCCTGATGTCTCCTTTCTCCCTGCACAGATGATTACAGTCAGTTCTTAATGCCTTCATTTGAGTTTCACACTTCATATCCTTCATTAAATGCATGGTTGCGCACTAGCTGTTATCCTAGTGACTATCTAGGTTTGTAGGAGAGTAATTAAAATCACTGCATGATTTTAGCTTTTCTTGATGCCTTGCAGTACAAGGTTGAGAGGTAATCTTCCCAGTCCCTCTCCCTCATAAGTCATGAACAGCTTCAGGCGTTGAATAATGCCCAGGCTCCTTACTGTAACACAAAAATGTGTTGTAATGACTTATTAGTTAGCACAACAGGTTAATTTGAGGTTGCCAGTGCTAAGGATGAAGGGCTTGAATCCCTCCTCCCCCCTTTTTAATTCATTTTTCCCTACAGCTGGCATCCGTATTGTCTAGTATTGGTACAGAAGCATGTCTTGTAGGGTAGTTGCAAGGGTACAGGGTTGGAATACACTTTAGTGCCTTTTACTGCATGCTATTCAAAGTATCACTTGTGTTTAGTGGGTCCCCACTCCACTTTTTTTTTAAATCAAGTGCCTTTAAGGTACACTATGTAGAGTATTCCTGGCACCTAGTCCCCCACCCCCACCCCACCCCACCTCACCCCCATTATGTGCCATTCAGGCACACATTTAGAAAGTTATTTCTGGTGGCTAATGATTCCCACCACCCCTGGCAAAACTTTAAAGAGTTATCCCTTGTGGTTAATGGTTCCCCCACTCTCTGATCCTCATCCTGTTTAAGCCACACTCAGGCATGAATTTGAAGGGTTATCTCTGGTGGCTAGTGGTCCCCCCAGCTCAATGCTGCAGCCTTTGCTCTTGGTTCTGGGGTGTGTGGAGGTATGACAGTCACCCCAACCCAACAGTTCACACACACACACACACACACACACACACACACACACACACACACACACACACACACACACACACACACAGTCTCCTCCCCACCTGATCACACTCATGGACACACTTACCCATTCACCCATATGCTCACACCTAACCTACAACCGTACTAATCTCCTTTCACTACCTCCCAAGCAGACATACCCTAACACATGCAGCCCCTCTCCCTCACATACACACACACACACACACACACACACACACACACACACACAAAACACTACTTTGCCACTAAACTCCCCAGTACTTACCTTTACCATGGCCCTTTAGTTGTGTTTATTTCTGCAATTGGCCAGGAGAAGCCATTCTGATCTACTCTGTGTAAATGTCTTACCAAAGGCAGTTCTGCAGGAACAGCACATGGCTAATCAGCATATGCCTATCCCCTGAACTGCCTCATTAACTTGTAACACAGCAGCTGACACAGTGCTACATGTCTTTGTGCAAAAGCAGTGCAATAGAGCTGTATCTGAATTCAGAAAAGTTACCATGGGATATATACATACCTCTCAAATCTCTTAGCACATAAAATCTGGACAAAGCCTGACAGAATGGGTGGACAAAGGACCAAAAATATGGACGGGTTTTAAATATTGCTCTTACAAACTTAGAATGTTGCTAGAATAAAAGGATTTTCTTTAGCGTGCATTTTTCTATAGGATATGAAGTCTGAAACGCAAATGTACATCATTATTTAGTGATTTAAATCCTAAGATCATCTCAGTGATTTGCCAGAAAATCACAAATTTTATGAGGAACATTATATGAGACAAAAAGCTGGGCATTCTATGGCCCAAACTCACACATACACACACACACACACACACACACACACACACACACACACACACACACACACACACACACACACACACACACACACACACACACACACACACACACACACACACACACACACACACACACACCTGCCCAGGGATGACAGCCTCTTTCTTGACTGAGCAAATGAATGTAAAAAAAAAACACTGCAACCCCCCCCCCCAACTGCCCCTAGTTTTGCAGAATGTCCCTGATTTGCCTCCTTTATTTTTTGCGAAATTGCTGAGGATTAAAATTAGTCAACGAAACTAGACATTATAGTTTCGTACTTACTGTTCAGATAATGCTTGTTGAAGCAAAGCCTCTTCAGATCTGAATTCTTGAGCAAAGAAGTTACAAGTGTGTGCCCCCCCCCCGCTCATTCTCTCTCTCTGTGTCTCATACGCACGCACTCTCACTCAATTGCTTTTTTTAACGTTTTTATTTTTCCACCTTGCTAAATGTAGCTTTTTTAAATTGGGTTTAATGAATATAAGAAAAATGACAAGTCCTTGTAACTTCTGTTGCAGTTACTTTTGCTAGTTGAGTGTTTTTTTGTTTGTTTTGTTTACTTTTTTAAATGTTATGCTTACTAAACTTCAAAGCCATGTTCAGTGAGCGTACAATGGCAGCTGTTTCTGTTTTTTTCAGTCTCTGATTCATGGCTGCTTAATATTCAGCCATGGAGCAGCTGACTTGATTTACCTCTGTATTAACACTCTTTTGGAGGACATCTGTTCTCTAACAGGGTGATGATATACATACAGCTCATTATCTAAACATGTTTATTGCACCTTTGCACATATATGTGCATATACTTGTACTTGCATATTATAATGATTCACTTCATAAGCTGAATCCATTATCTTTTGTTTTGTCTTTTTCTTATTAGGGTCTGCATTATATCATCAAATGCTTAAAAAAGCGAACAATGAATAATCGACCCCATGTAAGCGAAAGCTTACAATCTCGAAAGCTCAGAACAGCGTTTTTTTCAAGGGAAAAAAAAGCGCTGTTCCAAAAAAAAAAAATTGAAAGAATACCACCCCTCAATGTGGGGGGATGTGCCCCTCACACTCCCCCTACTTAAATATACCAACTCCGAGATCGCACTACAGTGTCAAAAACGGCAAAGTAATGGAACTGGCCAAGCAAATTCTTTTCCTGGGAAAGAATTCGCTTAAAAGCCGTTTCGCTATTTTGCCTTTTCATTGTTTTAAGTTTGACCAAGACGCATTCGATAGAATGCATCTTCAGTCATCTAATAGGAACCCTCTTATTATGATCTTATGAATTTTTTTTTATAAGTACTACTTCAAGGAAGTTGCTTGCAAATGCCTGAGGGGTAATGGATAAATTCTTTAAAAAGCATAACAATTCTAAAAATGTTTAAAAAAAAATTCTAAACTGTTTGCAGTCTTTCAGCTTTTCCTTAGCCATTTAACTTTTCTTACTTCTCTGATTTCTTCTCATTCTTTAGGTCTATTTTTAAGGAAATTTAACTTTAAATCTTTAAGAAGCAGTTTCCTGACCAAGATTTGGAGCATTTTGAATAATAAGTGTATAACTCCTCTTTCGTTATCTGGTCCTTCAAAGAAACAGGGTCAGTAAGACTAAGGTCAAACATCAAATCTTCCAAGGCAGAGGAGGATTGGGTATTGTACCAATAATAGGAGGATTTATTAGAACGATCTACAATAGGATCAATAACAGCATTCCAATCACCCCCAGCTATAATATAATGGTCTTTAAAGGTTGCTAAAATATTATGAATTTCTGCAATAAAAATATATTGCTGAGAACACGGGCCATATAAATTAAAAAATAGAATAGGTTTATTAATATTAGGAAATTGAGATGTGAAAAAACACCATCTACCATTTACATCAGACCTTGTATTAAGTATGGTACCCTGGAAGGATTTTTTAATAATTATCGCTACTCCTCTAGCACTAGAACTATTACCTGAAGAAATAATAAGTTTCACCCATTTCTTTTCTCTTACTCCTGCCCAATCCCTATCATACAAATGTGTTTCTTGAAGGAAACATATATTAGCATATGATTTAAAAATCAAGTGACAGATAAGCCCTTTTAGACTTATTTTGCAACCCTCTAATATTCCACGAATCTATATATAAAGTCATAATACAATAAGCTTAGTAGGCCTAGTATACACCTATTTTAGAAGAAAGGAAAAGCCTAAAAAAATAAAGACGGTGACTTTGTAAAACCAAAAGCTCATTTTTATTAAGTAAATACATAGCTGACTTTTATTTTCAATCTTCTCCTATATTTTCCATACTTTCCTTTATCTATAATCACAAAATGACAGTGGCAAGAATAGAAAAGGGACAAAGAAAAAAACAGAATATGACAGCAAAGAGAATCCTTCCATACCTCCCCAGTGCCTACCCACCCCTCAAAACTAACGGAAGGAAATAATATATAATACATCTGTGAAGCTTTTGAAATGCTAGCAAAATAATTCTTGTTATAACAAAAGAAAGAATAAAAATTAAGTAACAAACTAATACTCCAACAATATGTACATATATACATCACACAATGTTTCCAAGACACAGCCATGTTAGAACCCATAAACCAACACCCACGAGATCATATTCAGAACAATGAAATTAGCCATAAATAAAAGGAAAAGTGAAATTAACTTAACTAACTATAACCTATAAATATGCGATTTTTCAGAAAAAAATTAAAACTAAAAAAAATATTATTTATAAAATGTAAACATTTTTATGGTACATACCTAGAATAACTTTAAGATTATATTTTAAATTTTAAGATTATATTTTAGTGCATATTCAACAACACTAGTAAAAATTAAAAATTTAAGATAAAAAATCGACATATAAGAAGACTGGACATAATACATGCACATACTGAACAAAGTTGCAAATACCCCAAGAAAAAACTGTGAGAAGCATTTATATCTTAACTGAGTCATGTAAACCAGACCCCACCGCATGTATTAAGGCAGACATTAACAAGTAATACATTAGATATATATTAAATTATACCACCATTTCTTAAATAACTACAGAATAAAGTCCAGAACAATGAACTGTCATTGTAGGAAACCTCATGAAGTGAGAACCTCATGAAGCGAAGCATATCAGCATCTCAGCGACAGAATCATAAGCAGAAGTTCCACCTTTTACAGTTAAATTAGAGCCAGAATTCTCACGCAACTCCACACGGAGAAAATGTATCCACCATTTCTTAAATAACTAGAGAATGAAGTCCAGAACAATGAACTGTCACTGTAGGAAACTACATGCAGTGAGAACCGCATGAAGCAAAGCATATCAGCATCTCAGCGACATAATCATAAGCAGTAGTTCCGCCTTTTACAGTTAAATGAGAGCCAGAATTCTCACGCAACTCCACACGGAGGAAATGTATCAGGAAAATAATCTCCAGAACTAATCATGACACCATTTACAGTCACCAATTCCAGAACACCATGTTGTTTACTGGCATCTGAAGAATCATACAGACATCCAACGCCTATTCGAGTTTTCTCACTTTATAGTTCAAGTTAACAAAGAAATCATGCCACACCAAAACCAGTGTTAAACCAACAGCAAGGCTTACTTACTTTATTTGTATATTTGCCAAAAGATAAATCTTGACAGCCTAGATAAATAGTCCTTGAACAACCACTCATGCTGAACAAATGATTACTCGCATAAAACACTTGCATATATCAGCACTTGTAAACGAACAGCATTTCTCCACAGCGCAATTGTAAGGCAAACTAAAAGTTAACCAAATACATTTTTATAACACTGGATAAGAATTGAATGCTTTAATAAAAGCATCTTTAGCTTCAGACGGTGTACTCGCTGAATATTTAGTCTCTTTATATGTAAATAAAAGGACACTCGGGTATCTCATCTGAAACCTTATATTTCTTTTAATTAAATCAGCACAAAGGGAGCTAACCTCTGCCTATTCAATTTTATTTGGTGTGGCAAGTCTTGAGTAAAAGTAATTTTATGACTGTTCCATACCAATATTTTTTGCTTTCTTGCTGACTGTAGAATATTTTGAACATCCTGAAAGTTCAATAGCTTGGTATAGATGATCACGAGGGATTTGTGAATCCTGTCTACGTCTAATGGCTCTATGTGCCCTCTCAATTATTATTTTATCAGCTGTACAACTCGGACCCAAAAGTGCACTGAAAATCTGACCACAAATTAAAATAAGGTTTTGGTTATCATATGTTTCAGGTAGCCCCCTAATAATAATATTATTACGTCGGCTTCTCGCTTCAAGATCTGTTAGTTTAGTTTGTAATTCCTCAATAAGCACAGAATTATTTTTTGTTACATCAGACACTTGACTAATTTTAAAGTCATTATTTTGTGTTTTTGCTCTAGCGTGTCCATTCTTTGTACTAACTGGTTAATAGATTTAGTAAGACCAGACATTTGGTCAGATATAACCTGGATAGCATCATGAATTGGTTGAAGCGCTATTTTCAGATCGTCGATGTGAAGATTCGGTTCAGTTTTTGTCTTCGCATTTGTTTTATTATTTGAAGAACTACTATCCACAACTGTTTTTGAAGTTCTCAACCTTTTACAAGTGTTATCTTTCTCAGGGGAAAGAATTGAGGAGATTTTTGCCTTGGTACTCTGGGCATCCATATTCTCCGCACTTTCTGTCATACCTGGATACCGATGTACAGAACAGAAGTAAGGAGCGCCAACTGCTAGAAGCGCGAATCCTGTCAGGCACCAAATTTTCACACAGGCCTCTCGAATACTCGTACTCCTTATCCCAGAAACTGGTTAAAGGTAAAAAATACAATTTTTACCAGAGAACAGACCACCAAACGACTTCAGGTATATTATATTAGCCTCTTATATCAGCGAGTAATAATTACTACCATTAAGAAACAGTTAAGGCTACATAAAATAAAAATTAACGGTAGGAGCTCGTGGTTAGGGTGCTAACTAGCCGACCACCATCTTGGAATCTTGGTCAAGATTGGACTTCTTTTTAATCTCGGAATTTCTTACACACTTTGATATTGTTCTATTCTTGGATCCGAGATCCATCTCTGATCACTCTAAGATTTCAATAAATATTAACCCTATTCAAAAAAAAAATTCCCCCTCTAAATATAATATTTGGACACTCAATAATAATTTACTTCGTAATAAAGACATTATTCAGGAAATTAATGAAATACTATCTAATCTTACTCTTAATCTGGATAGTTCTGATATACCCTTAGATATACAATGGGCAGCCTGTAAAGCCTATATGAGAGGTATTTTAATTAATAAAGCCTCTTTTCTTAAAAGGAAATATAAAGACAAAGAAATGGAGCTTACAAATAAACTTCTCGAACTAGAAAACAACAAAAATAAATGTAGATCCCAATAGAGATAATTTAATAAATGACTTACAATTCCAATTACTTCAACTACATAAACAGAACCTAACTATTTTTGAACAAAGGATGATTGCAACCTACTCTGAATGGGCACAAACTCCATCTAAATTTCTTGCAAAATTAATTAGAAACAATCAAGAACCTCCTAAGATATCTAAGCTACACCTTAATAATAAGATTTATAACTCTGACCAAGAAATAATACAACTTTTTCTAACCTTTTTCTGACATATATTCTAATGGAAATACAAGTAGTACTACGCATAAAAATATGATTGAGTTTCTTAATTCTATTAAATTTCCCTCCATAAGTAAAAGTCAAGGTGACTTGCTTTCAGCTCCTATAAGCCTACAAGAAATTCAAGATGCTATCTCGAATCTTAAGGCAGGGAAATCACCTGGTCCTGACGGATTTACAGCTGAATTCTTTAAAACTTATAACTTATTGATTTTTTCTATATTATTAAAAGTATATAATTATGTAATAAAACATGGTATCTCAGATCTTTATTGGAATACTTGAAAGCGATTTTAATTTTAAAAATCAAAAGGACAAATCAGATCCGCACAATTATCGCCCCATTTCTTTGATTAATATTGACATTAAAATTTTAGCCTCTCTTTTAGCAAATAGGCTTAGGAAAATTCTTCCTTCTATAATATCCAAGGAACAATCAGGCTTTATGTCAGGTAAACATACTTGGGATAATACCTTAACTTTAGATTCATTAATGCATATTCTGAAAAAAGACAAAAATCCAATTTATGCCTTGATATTAGATGCGACGAAGGCTTTTGATAGGGTTAACTGGATGTTTCTTTTTCTTTCCTTATCATATTTCAATATTCCCCCTTCTTTCATAGATATGATTAAAGTTTTATATAATAACTCCTCGACTTGCTTGTGGATAAACAAAATTTTATCAAAACCAATACGAATAACTAATGGTACTAGACAGGGTTGTCCGCTATCTCCTTTCCTTTTTAATATATTCATTGAACCCCTATTTCTTTATATAAAATCAAATACAGTTCATGTGATTCCTAGAGTAATGAATACTATAGTTCCTTTGTCAGCTTTTGCTGATGATTTAATTATTTACTTTCAACTTCCTAACACTGATCTTCATAAGATTGAATCCTCCATTGAGGCCTTTTCTAAAGCTTCAGATTATCAAGTCAATTTTCAGAAATCTCACATCTTTCCTATAAATCCTCAGGGGTATAATCCAAGTTATTTTCCCTTGTCTTCCTTTAAAATTACTTTCGATATTAAATATTTAGGGATTTCCTTTAATCATAATGTTTCATCTACATTTCAAAATAATCTCCTTAAATCATGGTCCAAAATAACTCTCGATATTCTTAGGTGGCAGAAGTTGAAATTATCTCTCTTGTCTAAAGCTGCTATAATTAAAATGAATATTCTACCTAAAATTCTCTTTCAATTCAACTCTGTAGATCAGGTAATACCAAAGTCTTTTTTGACTAAAATATGTAGGGATTTATCTAAATTTATCTGGTATCCAAAATCTGTGAGAATTGCATATAATAAACTAACTATTCCCAAATCGGGTGGAGGACTGGGACTGCCAAATTTTCAATTATACTACTTCATCATTTGCCCAAGTAGGTTATTATGTATTTCCAAATTTAAGTTAGTGGATTATAATTCTTATCCCTTATGGTCTAAAATATGGTTTCAACATGTTATAAGTCTGAATTTGAATCCGGAGGCCCTCCCTTTTCTCGTAAAAGATTCCTTTAAAAATCTCAAACTCTCAAATAATTTAAAACATAAGATTATTATTTTTCAAAACTTAATGAAACTTATGAATTTGGATGAAACCCTTCCCTTACTTCAACCCTTACATCTAAATCCTAATATTACAATTAATAATCTTCCTGTTAATCTTTCTAAATTCCCGGAAATTAAAAGCTTTGTGGTCTGGGATTTACTTAAACATAATAATGAATCATTTTCTAACCTATGTGTGATATTGAAGATAAATAAAAAATATTTATCGATAATCAGACAATTGAGAGATATTATTAAGTATAAATTTATACACCTTTATGATAATGGACAAAATATATCCTTATTAGAATCTGTTTTGCATAATCTTACTCTACCCAAGAAAATGGTTTCTAATTCATATAAACTTATATCATCTATGATAAATAATAGTCCATGTCTTTTTTCAAACTATTGGAATGGTTATCACCCTCTTCTTTCACATAATCAGAAGCTTTTGTCTATAAAAAACACTATTAATTTCTCCCCATTTAAGAATCTTTTTACACACAATTGATGATTAACAATAATACATATTTTACTCCAGCTAGACTAGCAAAAATTGACTCAATAAATCTCCTTCTTGCTCCTGCTGCTCAGCACCCTATGCTGATTTATTTCATATCTTTTGGTCCTGTTATCATACTCATAAACTTTGGACTTCGTTAAAGGTCCGTCTTCAAAAAATGGGATACCACAAATCAACCCTTTGCTGGGAACTAGCCATCCTTCACATACCTATGTGTACTCTTTCTTTAGTTGATACCCATGTTTTGGTCTTTTATGTTCTCTCATGAAACTGTACATCTCTAGAAATTGGATGGATCGTACTAAGCTTTGTTGGAATAACTTTAAATCATTGGTATTTACATACATGGCTGCTCACAAATTTATTAGTAAGAGTCCTAAGAAGAATGCCCTTTATCTAAAAATTTGCTCCAAAGTTAATACACTTCTCCTTATTTCTTCTTGATTTAATTCAGGGGTTTGTAGTTTTAATTCCAATATTTAGTACTATTTAATTACTGTTATATTATGTTTTTCTGACAGCTTGTGGGGTTGCTTGTTGAAATTTTGTGATTTTTATTAGTATTCTGTGTATTTTATTTATCTTGTTATAACTTGTTTGGTTCTTATTGTATTAAAACAAAATTGCCAATAAAAATTTTTTTTGAAAAAAAAAAAAAGAAGCAGTTTCCTGTAGTCAAATTGTACTGCAACGCATATAAATTGATAAAACCTAATGTAAACCTGCTATTCTATTAAAAATATGTATGAATATATTCTACTCTGTAAAAACTGCATAATAACTGTGTATGAGCTTTCTGTTTTGCAGCTATGTAAGCACTCTATCGTATTTGAAGTGCATAACTTAAGTTTACTTGCAGCGCTTATTGCCTCTCATCATGGGTTGTGGCTGAAAGGGTCTCTAGACAAGTCCAGCAACATGGTTACCAAATAATAAATAAATAAATATCTCAGCTTCAGGTTTTTAACCAGGATTATGTTTTATTACTTTTAAGTCTCTAGTTATTCCATATTATTATTTTTAATAAAGTATTTTTCTGTTGCAGTTGTTTTTTTAATTTAATTTTAGTTCTCTGCCTGTACAATAGTTAGTCATTCATGGACAGTAGTACTCACAGTTAGTTATACTTCTGAAATCTAGTTTATAAAGTTTTATCATTTAAAAAATGGAAGCTTGTTTACTGTATCCATCTTTCCCTTTTAGGTAATTAATTGAACATGTATTAGCATAGCTTGTTAAAAGGAACCATATGCATGGTTGCATTGGCACGTACTAACATGAACCTTCACAGGTTATGCAAGGGAGGAAAAAAAACACTCTTTCAGCAATTTCAGGCCACAGGAAAAATTGTGTTAAGGCAAGATAACCTCATGTTATAATCTATTGTTACAGTGACTAATTCTTGAAGATTAACTCTTATGGTAGAATAGTAGTAAATGGTTAAGATCCCCACTTTACAGCTTCAGGATTCACAGTTCAGTCCTGATCACTGTGTGTCCTCTGGGGGACAGCTTAGATTTTATCCGGGTATTGTGATTTCCTTCCACCTCCCAAAAAACTATTGGTTGATTTGCTACTCTTATGTGACCCTGTGCATTACATTTACCCTTGCCCAACCCAGGGTGTATCTGACAAGGGTCCACTATATCCATTTCACTTACTGATTAAAAAAATAAGTAAATTAAATTGTATGGTGAGTGTACTTACCAGCAGCTGTACTTTCATTCAGTATTTCCTTGGACATGTTTATTAAATGTATTGAAGACTGATCAGTCAAGCTGTGAGTAGTTTCCCCTACAGAATGTAGTATCAGTTTGGAAGACCAGTTAACTGCATACCTCTCCACTGTCCATATTATTGTAGAATGTCCAGATTTTTACTTCATAAGTTTGGTCTTTTTGTCATAAAATTTTGGTTTTCTGGAACATCTGAGTTTCAAACTTCATACCCTTCAGAAAATGCATGTCAATGTAAAAAATGCCATTCTATCAACTGTTTAAGTTTGTAAGAGCAATATTTAAAAATTGCCCCTATTTTTAGACTTTTGTC